>NW_027175240.1:300000-600000 GCF_028021215.1 Eschrichtius robustus
CAATATGTAATAGACAAGACCTACATCTTGCTCAGTGAACTGGACTCAACACCCCCTATTCACCGCACAAGAATATATCTGACAAGTAAGAATCATAAAACCTATGTATTGATATCTCTCTGGAAGTGAGCCAAGTGGGTGTAAAGCCGCATAAACACAGCCGTGAAAAGCAGCTAAACCCCATTATAAAAATAAATTACTTTTAAAAACCCGTAAAACAAAGACAGTGAAAGAGAGAGAAATTCTTACAAAATTCGTTCAGAGGCTGTGATGCAACCTGGATTGACCATATCTAGACCCACAGCTGGATGAGACATAAGGGTGGACACTCTTGGGGCTGAAAGTTTGGGTGAGGTTGTGTGAGCAAACGCAGACCCTTTAAAGTAATACTGCGTGGTACCCATCCCATGGTTCCCAAATCTCCAGGTTCAAGGGCATCTTCCTACATCGAAAACATGCATGAGAAACCCAGAAGATGGTACACCGTGTGATTTTGAAAGGTTTCTAAAACGCACCTCATTTCTCATCTCCTTGTGCTCGGGTTCGCCATTCCAGCTACTTTACTCGCAATCTCACTACTTAGAGAATCAGCACCTTTAACCTCCTGTTCCCTACAGGTTGCAATTTGTCCTGAGGATGAACGGGAAGAGGGGCAACCAATGAGAGACTAGATCTAGGTGTTGGGACAGGCACAGGTCACTCTATTTTCCCATCAGGAAGAAGAATTAACCACAGGCTCAGCCTGCCGCCCAGAAGCAGAATAGGGCCTGAGGCAATCCCGCGCTTTTGCGGCCAGCTCCCAAAAAAGCGAGTTGAAAAATGGAGCTCAGGGGCACTGCCATTCACAAACCTGCTGAGTTATAAATGATAACTCTCGTCCACAGATATATTGAGGGAAGGCAACGAAGAGGATTTGAAAGCAAGGCAGAATTACAGGAAACAGGTTTCAGGAGGTAGATTCGAATCGCCTTTTAAGCACATGAAAAGTGGCAAAACGTCGACAGTGATGCCCTTGCCAAAAAGGGCGTATGCGTTTTTTCCTGAATATATTCAGGAAAAAACGCATACACACTTTTTGGCCAACCAAGCAACCTGGAAAGGCAAATCAGCGGTACAAAGAAGTCTCGCTTCCCATCGGTCAAAAGGGCCATGCTGCAAAAAGTGTCAAAACCAAAAATGCAGGACAGGCCATGGAGAAATGGCAGCCTTGCTACGCTGATGGGTGGGATGTAAATTGCCCACAGCCACTCTGGAGAAGTGTATGGTGTGTCCTGAAACATCGAAAAAACACAGCTTAGGGAGCATAGGGCACGTCCACTCATGGGCGTATAAATTGGGAAAACTAAAAATCAGCAAGACACAGGCACCCCAAAGTATAGGGCTGCTCTGTTGACAAGAACCTCCACTTCATGACACCTTAAATATCCCAGGAAAGAGAAAAATGGATAAAGAAGTTGTGGTCCTTATGTACAATGGAATATCACTCAGACATGAAATCAATGTCATAAGGCTAGGAGAAGCAAGATGTGTGGATTTAGGTACGAGGATTCTAAGTGAAATAAGTCACACAGAAAAAGCACTTATCATAAGCTATCACTTACAGAGGGAATGTAAAAACCGCTACACTTGAACTGAATTACAAAAGAGAACAGAGTCACACGTTTAGAAAACACACTATGGCTGCTTAACGGGAAAGGTGAGGTGGGGTGATGCATAAAACAAGGGTTTCAAATTCGCTCAGATACCGTTCCATACACCCAATATATAATAGACAAGACCTACTCCTTGCTCAGTGAACTGGACTCAACACCCCCTATTTACCGCACAAGAATATATCTGACTAGTAAGAATCTTAAAACCTATGTATTGATATCTGTCTGGAAGTGAGTCAAGTGGGTGTAAAGCCGCATAAACACAGCCGTGAAAAGCAGCTAAACACCATTATAAAAATAAATTACTTTTAAAAACCCGTAAAACAAAGACAGTGAAAGAGAGAGAAATTCTTACAAAATTCGTTCAGGGGCTGTGATGCAACCTGGATTGACCATATCTAGACCCACAGCTGGATGAGACATAAGGGTGGACACTCTTAGGGCTGAGAGGTTTGGTGAGGTTGGGTGAGCAAACGCAGACCCTTTAAAGTAATACTGCGTGGTACACATCCCATGCGTCCCAAATCTCCAGGTTCAAGGGCATCTTCCTACATCGAAAACATGCATGAGAAACCCAGAAGATGGTACACCGTGTGATTTTGAAAGGTTTCTAAAACGCACCTCATTTCTCATCTCCTTGTGCCCTGGTTCGCCTTTCCAGCTACGTAACTAGCAATCTCCCTACTTGGAGAATCAGCACCTTTAAGCTCCTGTTCCCTACAGGTTGCAATTTGTCCTGAGGATGAACGGGAAGAGGGGCAACCAATGAGAGACTAGATCTAGGTGTTGGGACAGGCACAGGTCACTCTTTTTTCCCATCAGGAAGAAGAATTAACCACAGGCTCAGCCTGCCGCCCGGAACCAGAATAGGGCCTGAGGCAATCCCATGCTTTTACGGCCAGCTCCCAAAAAAGACAGTTGAAAAATGGATCTCAGGGGCACTGCAATTCACAAACCTGCTGAGTTATAAATGATAACTCTCTTCCACAAATATATTGAGGGAAGGCAACGAAGAGGATTTAAAAGCAAGGCAGAATTGCAGGAAACAGGTTTCAGGAGGTAGATTCGAATCGCCTTTAAAGCACATGAAAAGCGGCAAAACGTCGACAATGATGCCCTTGGCCAAAAAGGGCGTTTGCGTTTTTTTTTCAGAATATATTCAGGAAAAAACGCATACGCCCTTTTTGGACAACCAAGCAACCTGGAAAGGCAAATCAGCGCTACAAAGACGTCTCGCTTCCCATCGGTCAAAAGGGCCATGCTGCAAAAAGTGTCAAAACCAGAAATGCAGGACAGGCCATGGAGAAATGGCAGCCTTGCTACGCTGATGGGCGGGATGTAAATTGCCAACAGCCACTCTGAAGAAGTGTAAGGTGTGTCCTGAAACATCGAAAAAACACAGCTTAGGGAGCATAGGGCACGTCCACTCATGGGCGTATAAATTGGGAAAACTGAAAATCAGCAAGACACAGGCACCCCAAAGTTTAGGGCAGCTCTGTTGACAAGAACCTCCACTTCATGACACCTTAAATATCCCAGGAAAGAGAAAAATGGATAAAGAAGTTGTGGTCCTTATGTACAATGGAATATCACTCAGACATGAAATCAATGTCATAAGGCTAGTAGAAGCAAGAAGAGTGGATTTAGGTACGACGATTCTAAGTGAAATAAGTCACACAGAAAAAGACACTTATCATAAGCTATCACTTATAGAGGGAATGAAAAAACCGCTACACTTGAACTGAATTACAAAAGAGAACAGAGTCACACGTTTAGAAAACACACTATGGCTGCTTAACGGGAAAGGTGAGGTGGGGTGATGCATAAAACAAGGGTTTCAAATTCGCTCAGATACCGTTCCATACACCCAATATGTAATAGACAAGACCTACTCCTTACTCAGTGAACTTGACTCAACACCCCCTATTCACCGCACAAGAATATATGTGACTAGTAAGAATCTTAAAACCTATGTATTGATATCTGTCTGGAAGTGAGTCAAGTGGGTGTAAAGCCGCATAATCACAGCCGTGAAAAGAAGCTAGACCCCATTATAAAAATAAATTTCTTTTAAAAACCCGTAAAACCAAGACAGTGAAAGAGAGAAATTCTTACACAATTCGTTCAGAGGCTGTGATGCAACCTGGATTGACCATATCTAGACCCACAGCTGGATGAGACATAAGGGTGGACACTCTTGGGGTTGAGAGGTTGGGTGAGGTTGGGTGAGCAAACGCAGACCCTTTAAAGTAATACTGCGTGGTACCCATCCCATGGGTCCCAAATCTCCAGGTTCAAGGGCATCTTCCTACATCGAAAAAATGCATGAGAAACCCAGATGATGGTACACCGTGTGATTTTGAAAGGTTTCTAAAACGCACCTCATTTCTCATCTCCTTGTGTTCGGGTTCGCCATTCCAGCTACTTTACTAGCAATCTCCCTACTTGGAGAATCAGCACCTTTAACCTCCTGTTCCGTACAGGTTGCAATTTGTCCTGAGGATGAAAGGGAAGAGGGGCAACCAATGAGAGACTAGATCTAGGTGTTGGGACAGGCACAGGTCACTCTATATTCCCATCAGGAAGAAGAATTAACCACAGGCTCAGCCTGCCGCCCGGAACCAAAATAGGGCCTCAGGCAATCCCGTGCTTTTGCGGCCAGCTCCCAAAAAAGACAGTTGAAAAATGGATCTCAGGGGCACTGCAATTCAAAAAGCTGCTAAGTTATGAATGATAACTCTCGTCCACAAATATATTGAGGGAAGGCAACGAAGAGGATTTAAAAGCAAGGCAGAATTGCAGGAAACAGGTTTCAGGAGGTAGATTCGAATCGCCTTTAAAGCACATGAAAAGTGGCAAAACGTCGACAATGATGCCCTTGTCCAAAAAGGGCATATGCGTTTTTTCCTGAATATATTCAGGAAAAAAAGCATACGCCCTTTTTGGCCAACCAAGCAACCTGGAAAGGCAAATCAGTGCTACAAAGAAGTCTCGCTTCCCATCGGTCAAAAGGGCCATGCTGCAAAAAGTGTCAAAACCAGAAATGCAGGACAGGCCATGGAGAAATGGCAGCCTTGCTACGCTGATGGTCGGGATGTAAATTGCCAACAGCCACTCTGGAGAAGTGTACGGTGTGTCCTGAAACATCGAAAATACACAGCGTAGGGAGCATAGGGCACGTCCACTCATGGGCGTATAAATTGGGAAAACTAAAGATCAGCAAGACACAGGCACCCCAAAGTTTAGGGCTGCTCTGTTGACAAGAACCTCCACTTCATGACACCTTAAATATCCCAGGAAAGAGAAAAATGGATAAAGAAGTTGTGGTCCTTATGTACAATGGAATATCACTCAGACATGAAATCAATGTCATAAGGCTAGGAGAAGCAAGATGTGTGGATTTAGGTATGACGATTCTAAGTGAAATAAGTCACACAGAAAAAGACACTTATCATAAGCTATCACTTATAGAGGTAATGTAAAAACCGCTACTCTTGAACTGAATTACAAAACAGAACAGAGTCACACGTTTAGAAAACAAACTATGGCTGCTTAACGGGAAAGGTGAGGTGGGGTGATGCATAAAACAAGGGTTTCAAATTCGTTCAGATACCGTTCCATACACCCAATATGTAATAGACAAGACCTACTCCTTGCTCAGTGAACTGAACTCAACACCCCCTATTCACCGCACAAGAATATATGTGACTAGTAAGAATCTTAAAACCTATGTATTGATATCTGTCTGGAAGTGAGTCAAGTGGGTGTAAAGCCGCATAAACACAGCCGTGAAAAGCAGCTAAACACCATTATAAAAATAAATTACTTTTAAAAACCCGTAAAACAAAGACAGTGAAAGAGAGAGAAATTCTTACAAAATTCCTTCAGGGGCTGTGATGCAACCTGGATTGACCATATCTAGACCCACAGCTGGATGAGACATAAGGATGGACACTCTTGGGGCTGAGAGGTTTGGTGAGGTTGGGTGAGCAAACGCAGACCCTTTAAAGTAATACTGCGTGGTACCCATCCCATGGGTCCCAAATCTCCAGGTTCAAGGGCATCTTCCTACATCGAAAACATGCATGAGAAACCCAGAAGATGGTACACCGTGTGATTTTGAAAGGTTTCTAAAACGCACCTCATTTCTCATCTCCTTGTGCCCTGGTTCGCCTTTCCAGCTACGTAACTAGCAATCTCCCTACTTGGAGAATCAGCACCTTTAAGCTCCTGTTCCCTACAGGTTGCAATTTGTCCTGAGGATGAACGGGAAGAGGGGCAAACAACGAGAGACTAGCTCTAGGTGTTGGGACAGGCACATGTCACTCTATTTTCCCATCAGGAAGAAGAATTAACCACAGGCTCAGCCTGCACGCCGGAAGAAGAATAGTGCCTGAAGCAATCCTGTGCTTTGCGGCCAGCTCCCAAGAAAGCGAGTTGAAAAATGGAGCTCAGGGGCACTGCAATTCAGAAACCTGCAGAGTTATAAATGTTAACTCTCGGCCACAAATATATTGAGGGAAGGCAACCAAGAGGAGTTGAAAGCAAGGCAGAATTGCAGGAAACAGATTTCAGGAGGTAGATTCGAATCACCTTTAAAGCACATGAAAAGTGGCAAAACGTGGACAATGATGCCCTTGGCCCAAAAGGGCGTATGCGTTTTTTCCCGAATATATTCAGGAAAAAACGCATACGCCCTTCTTGGCCAACCAAGCAACCTGGAAAGGCAAATCAGCGCTATAAAAAAGTCTCGCTTCCCATTGGTCAAAGGGTCATGCTGAAAAAAGTGTAAAAACCAGAAAAGCAAGACAGTCCATGTAGAAATCGGAGCCTTGCTATGCTGATGGGCGGGATGTAATTTGCCAACAGCCACTCTGGAGAAGTGTACGGTGTGTCCTGAAACATCTAAAAAACACAGCTTAGTGAGCATAGGGCACTTCAACTCATGGGCGTATAAATTGGGAAAACTAAAAATCATCAAGACACAGGCACCCCAAAGTTTAGGGCTGCTCTGTTCCCAAGAACCTCCACTTCGGTACTCCTTAAACATCCCAGGAAGAGGAAAATTGATATAGAAGTTGTGGTACTTATGTACAATGGAATATCACTCAGCCATGAAATCAATGTCATAAGGCTACTAGCAGCATGATGAGTGGATGTAGTTATGATGATTTTAAGTGAAATAAGTAACATAGAAAAAGACACTTATCAAAGATATCACTTATAGAGGGAATGTAAAAATCGCTACACTTAAACTGATTTACAAAACAGAACAGAGTCACACATTTACAAAACACACTATGGCTGCTTAACGGGAAAGGTGAGGTGGGTGATGCATAAACCCGGGATTTGAAATTAGCACAGATATCACTCCATAAATCAAATATGTAATAGACAAGACCTACTCCTTGCCCAGTGAACTGGACGCAACACCCTCTATTCACCGCACAAGAATATATCTGACTAGTAAGAATCTTAAAACCTATGTATTGATATCTCTCTTTAAGTGAGTCAAGTGGGTGTAAAGCGGCATAAACACAGCAGTGAAAAGCAGCGAAACCCCATTTTAAAATAAATAACTTTAAAAAACCCAAAAAACTAAGACAGTGATAGAGAGAGGAAATTGTACATAATTCGTTCCTGGGCTGTGATGCAACCTTGTTTGACCATATCTAGACCCACAGCTGGATGAGAAATAAAGCTGGACACTCTTGCAGCTGAAGGTCTCTTTCCCTAGTTACCAGATTGGGGAACGTAAAAAGGCTGCTGCCCTCTGGCCGTTACCTGCAAAAGCAGCTTTAATACCTCTGTTAATGGTCACTTCATATGAACAAGTACTTCAGGGCTGTAAATGGAACCTGCCCTCAAAATGTCTTGAGGGAGGTAATGGCCAAAACTTTTCAAAATGTGACACTTACTTTTAGAAAACAATTTGAAGAACTAAGCTGTAATCACAGTTTGATAAATAAAAAGAGCATGCTTTAAAGATCAATTTCAACAGATTATGGGACACATGCAAATTCAACCACACAGAGGTATCAGCTCGCACCTGTTAGAATAACCAGCAACAAGCAAACTACAAACAATAAATATTGAAGGTGTTTTGGAGAAATGCATACCCTCAATTTTAAGTGGGACATAACCTGGAAAGAGCCACTAATGAGAACTGAATGGTGGTGCCTTTAAAACGTACACACTGAGCTACCATATGATACAGCAAGCCCACTCCTTGGCCTATAACATAAGGAGATAGAACTGGAAAGACACAGGCAAGCAAATGTGCATTGCAGCAGTATTACAATAACCAAGACAAGGAGGCAACCAAAAAGTCCATCAAGAGGTGCATGGCCAAAGAATAACTGGTACACGTACAGATGGAATATGAGCCAGGGAAAAAAACAAAACAATGTCAATTGCAGCACTGTGTATGATTCTTGAGTTAATCAGGCAAATTGTACTAAGTCAGAAAGCAAAAGACACATATCCTATAATATCACTTATAGGTCTTAGCTAAAAATTGATACCAATGAAGATATTTCCACAGAGAAATGCAATCACAGATTCATTAAACAAACTTAGGGTTCACCAAATGGAAAGGTGTGAGGATTGGATACATTAGGATATTGGGGTTAAGATAGATATAGAAACACATGTGAAATATGTAATCACCAAAGACCTACGTAATACCAAGACAAGACTACTCAACATGGTGTCATAACCTACATGGGAAAATGATCCAAAGAAGAATAGATATATGTATATGTTTAAAAGAACCACATCTTGCACACCTAGAAGAAACAAAACATTTTAATCAAATTTGCTCTGACAAAAAAATAAAAATTAAATTAAAAAAAGAACAAGAAGTAATGAGACATAAACTTAAGGGGCTTTGTGCTGGCACATTGCATTCTAATTTACAACCAGAACATGACTTCCATTAAGGCTCTGTCATCACTAATAAAGCAGCTTTATAAGCAATGTTGAAGGTAGCTTAAAAGAAGTCTCACTAATTATTGATAGTAACAAGGAAACAAAGAAAAGTAAAAATCTCACTGCAAAAAGTATACATAGGGTAAGGATAGTAGATCAAACACTGATTACACTTCTGTAAAGAATAAAAGACAACAGTAGTATGTTTTGTTAAAAAAGAGAGGGCCCAAATAAATCTGAAATGAAAGAGATGATGTTACAACAGACACCACAGAAATACAAAGTATCCTAAGATACACACAGGGTAACTCAGGGCTCAGACTGGACAGAGCCCACTCTCCAGTCCCCTGTACATGACTTACAGGAGCCTCAGGAACTGAGGAGGGGGTCCCTGAGGAGAGGCTCAAGATAGAATATGGTAGGCATTAACATGACTGCATTCATCTTAAACATGCCTGAACTACATTCACACGAGATGATTTTGTCCTGTATGTACATCGGCACCTCTAGCCGGAACTGCAGATCTTTGGCTTCAACACCTCTACTGACAACATTAGCTTCACCTGCTGTGGACCGTCTCCTATAGGATTTCTAGAATCACAAAACATCGAAGCTTCACAGGACCCAGAGTCTGTGCGACTCCACACAGAGTCTCAGAGTCTCAACTCCACTCAGATACTCCACTCTTGGAGGGCACACACAAAGTAGTGTGCACATCAGGACCCAGGGGAAGGAGCAGTGACCCCGTAGGAGAATGACCAGAACTACCTGCTACTTTTAGAGGGTCTCCTGCAGAGGCAGCTGGTGGCTGTGGCTGTGGCTCACCGTGAGGACAACGACACTGGCAGCAGAAGTTCTGGGAAATACTCCTTGGTGTGAGCCCTCCCAGAGTCCGCCATTAGCCCCACCAAGAGCAAGGTAGGCTCCAGTGCTGGGTCGCCTCAGGCCAAACAACCAACAGGGAGGGAACCCAGCCCCATGCATCAGCAGACAAGCGGATTCAACTTTTTATTAAAGTTTTATTTAATCCGTAGACAAGCGGATTAAAGCTCTGCCCACCAAAGCAACACCCAGCTCTACCCACCACCAGTCCCTCCCATCAGGAAGCTTGCACAAGTCTCTAAGATAGACTCATCCACCAGAGAGCAGACAGCAGAAGCAAGAAGAACTACAATTCTGCAGCCTGTGGAAGGAAAACCACATTCACAGGAAGATAGACAAAATGAAAAGGCAGAGGACTTTATACCAGATCAAGGAACAAGATAAAACCCCAGAAAAAAAACGAAATGAGGTGGAGATAGGGAACCTTCCAGAAAAAGAATTCAGAATAATGATAGTGAAGTTGAGCCAAGACCTTAGAAAAAGAAAGGAGGCAAAGATCGAGAAGACACAAGAAATGCTTAACAAAGACCTAGAAGAATTAAGGAACAAACACCTAGAAGAATTAAAGAACAAACAAACAGAGGTGAACAATGTAATAATTGAAATGAAAAATACACTAGAAGGAATCAGTAGCAGAATAACTGTGGCAGAAGAACGGATAAGTGGCCTGGAAGACAGAAAGGTGGAAATCACTGCCATGGAACAGAATAAAGAAAAAGAATGAAAATAAATGAAGACACCCCAAGAGTCCTCTGGGACAACATTAAACGCAACAACATTCGCATTATAGGGGTCCCAGAAGGAGAAGAGAGAGAGAAAGGACCCGATAATATATTTGAAGAGATTATGGTCAAAAACTTCCCTAGCATGGGAAAAGAAATAGCCACCCAAGTCCAGAAGCACAGAGTGTCCCAGGCAGGAGAAACCAAAGGAGAAAAATGACAAGACACATAGTAATCAAATTGACAAAAATTAACGACAAAGAAAAATTATTGAAAGCAGCAAGGGAAAAATGACAAATAACATACAAGGGAAATCCCATAAGGATAACAGCTGATTTCTCAGCAGAAAATCTACAAGCCAGAAGGAAGTGGCATGATAAATTTAAAGTGATGAAAGGGAAGAACCTACAACCAAGAGTACTGCACCCTGCAAAGAGCTCATTCAGATTTGATGGAGAAATCAAAAGCCTTACAGACAAGCAAAAGCTAAGAGAATTCAGCACCATGCAACCAGCTCTACACCAAATGCTAAAAGAACTTCTCTAAGTGGGAAACACAAGAGAAGAAAAGGACCCACCAAGACAAACCCATAACAATTAAGAAAATAGTAGTAGGAACATACATATCGATAATTACCTTAAACGTGAATGCACTAAATGTTCCAACCAAAAGACATAGACTGGCTGAATGGATACAAAAACAAGACCCATATATATGCTGTCTACAAGAGACCCATTTCAGACCTAGGGACACATACAGACTGAAAGTGAGGCGATGGAAAAATATATTCTATGCTAATGAAAATCAAAAGAAAGCTGGAGTAGCAATACTCATATCAGATAAAATAGACTTTAAAATAAAGAATGTTACAAGAGACAAGGAAAGACACTACATAATGGTCAAGGGATCAAACCAAGAAGAAGACATAACAATTATAAATATATATGTACCCAACATAGGAGCACCTCAATGTATAAGGCAACTGCTAACAGCTATAAAAGAGGAAATCGACAGTAACACAATAATAGCGGGGGACTTTAACAGCTCACTTACACCAGTGGAGATCAGCCAGACAGAAAATTAATAAGGAAACACAAGCTTTAAATGACACAATAGACCAGATAGAGTTCATTGATATTTATAGGACATTCCATCCAAAAACAGCAGATTACACGTTCTTCTCAACTGCACACGGAACATTCTCCAGGATAGATCACATCTTGGGTCACAGATAAAGCCTCAGTAAATTTAAGAAAACTGAAATCATATCAAGCAGCTGTTCCGACCACAATGCTATGAGATTAGAAATCAATTACACGGAAAAAACCGTAAAAAACACAAACACATGGAGGCTAAACAATACGTTACTAAATAACCAAGAGATCTCTGAAGAAATCAAAGGGGAAATCAAAAACTACCTAGAGACAAATGACAACAAAAACACGATGACCAAAACCTATGGGATGCAGCAAAAGGAGTTCTAAGAGGGAAGTTTATAGCAATACAAGCCTACCTCAAGAAACAAGAAAATCTCAAATAAACAATCTAACCTTACACCTAGAGGAACTAGAGAAAGAAGAACAAAACCCAAAGTTAGTAGAAGGAAAGAAATCCTAAAGATCAGAGCAGAAATAAATGAAATAGAAACAAAGAAAACGGAAGCAAAGATCAACAAAACTAAAAGCTGGTTCTTTGAGAAGATAAGCAAAAATGATCAACCTTTAACCAGACTCAAGAAAAAGAGGGAGAGGATGCAAATCAACAAAATTAGAAGTGAAAAAGGAGAAGTTACAACAGACACCACAGGAATACAAAGCATCCTAAGAGACTACTACAAGCAACTCTATGCCAATAAAATGGACAATCTGGAAGAAATGGACAAATTCTTAGAAAGGGATAACCTTCAAAGATTGAACCAGGAAGAAATAGAAAATATGAACAAACCTATCACTAGCAATGAAATTGAAACTGTGATTAAAAATCTTCCAACAAACAGAAGTCCAGAACCAGATGGCATCACAGGTGAATTCTATCAAACATTTAGAGAAGAGCTAACACCCAACCTTCTCAAATTCTTCAAAACAATTGCAGGGGAAGGAACACTCCCAAACTCATTCTATGAGACCACCATCACCCTGATACCAAAATCAGACAGAGATACTACAAGGAAAGAAAATTATAGACCAATATCACTGATGAATATAGATGTAAAAATCCTCAACAAAATACTAGCAAACAGAATCGAACAACAGATTAAAAGGATCATACACCATGATCAAGTGGGGTTTTTCCCAGGGATGCAAGGATTCTTCAATATACACAAATCAATGTGATACACCATATTAACAAATTGTAGAATAAAACCATATGATCATCTCAATAGATGAAGGAAAAGATTTTGAGAAAATTCAACACTCATTTACGATAAAAACTCTGCAGAGTGTGGGCATAGAGGGAAACTACCTCAACATAATAAAGGCCATATATGACAAACCCACAGCAAACAGCATTCTCAATGGTGAAAAACTGAAAGCGTTTCCTCTAAGATCAGAAACAAGACGAGGATGCCCACTCTCACCACTGCTATTCAACATAGTTTTGGAAGTCCTAGCCATGGCAATCAGAGAAGAAAAAGAAATAAAAGGAATACAAAAAGGAAAAGAAGAAGTAAAATTGTCACTGTTTGCAGATGACATGATATCATAGATAGAGAATCCTAAAGACGCCACCAGAAAACCACTGGAGCTAATCAATGAATTTGGTAAAGTTGCAGGATACAAAATTAATGCACAGAAATTGCTTGCATTCCTATACACTAACAATGAAAGATCAGAAAGAGAAATTAAGGAAACAATCCCATTACCACTGCAACAAAAAGAATAAAATACCTAGGAATAAACCTACCTAAGGAAGTAAAAGACCTGTACTCAGAAAACTATAAGACACTGATGAAAGAAATCAAAGATGATATAAACAGATGGAGACATATACCATGTTCTTGGATTAGAAGAATCAATATTGTGAAAATGACTATACTACCCAAAGCAATCTACAGATTCAATGCAATCCCGATCAAAATACCTTTGGCATTTTCTACAGAACAAGAAAAAAAAATCTTAAAATTTATAGGGAGACACAAAAGACCCTGGATAGCCAAAGCAGTCTTGAGGGGGAAAAAAAGAGCTGGAGGAATCAGACTTCCAGACTTCAGACTATATTACAAAGCTACAGAAATCAAGATAATATGGTACTGACACAAAAACAGAAATATAGGTCAATAGAAAAGGATAGAAAGCACAGAGATAAACCCACGTACCTATGGTTAACTAATCTATGACAAAGGAGGCAAGGGTATACAATGGAGAAAAGACAGTGTCTTCAGTAAGTGGTGGGGGGAAAACTGGACAGCTACATGTAAAAGAATGAAATTAGTACACTCCCTAACACCATACACAAAAATAACTCAAAATGGATTAGAGACCTAAATATAAGACCAGCCACTATAAAACTGTTAGAAGAAAACATAAGCAGAACAGTCTATGACATAAATCACAGCAAGATCCTTTTTGACCCACCTCCTAGAGAAATGGAAATAAAAACAAAAATTAAAAAATGGGACCGAATGAAACATAAATTCTTTTGCACAGCAAAGGAAAACTTAAGCAAGATGAAAAGACAACCATCAGAATGGGAGAAAATATTTTCAAATGAAGCAAATGGCAAAGGATTAATCTACAAAAAGCAGCTCATGTAGCTCAATATCACAAAACCAAACAACCCAATCCAAAAATGGGCAGAAGACCTAAATAGACATTTCTCCAAAGAAGATATACAGGTTGCCAACAAACACATGAAAGGATGCTGAACATCACTAATCATTGGAGAAATGTAAATCAAAACTACAGTGAGGTATCACCTCACACCAGTCAGAATGGCCATCATCAAAAAATCTACCAACAGTAAATGCTGGAGAGGCATTTATTGGGGAAAAAGGAACCCTCTTGCACTGTTGGTGGGAATGTAAATTGATATAGCCACTAGGGAGAACGGTATGGGGCTTCCTTAAAAACTAAAAATAGAACTACCATACAACCCAGCAAACCCACTCCTGGACATTTACCCTGAGAAAACCATAATTCAAAAAGAGTCATGTACCACAATGTTCACTGTAGCTCTATTTACAATAGCCAGGACATGGAAGCAAACTAAGTGTCCATCAACAGATAAATGGATAAAGAAGATGTGGCACATATATACAATGGAACATTATTCAGCCATAAAAAGAAAAGAAATTGAGTTATTTTTAGTGAGGTGGATGGATCTAGAGTCTGTCCTACAGAGTGAAGTAAGTCAGAAAGAGAAAAACAAATACCGTATGCTAACACATATATATGGAATCTAAAAAAAAAAAAGTTTATGAAGAACCTAGGGGCAGGAAAGGATTAAGGACACAGACGTAGAGAAAGGACTTGAGGACATGGGGAGAGGGAAGGGTAAGCTGGGACAAAGTGAGAGAGTGGTATGGACATATATACACTACCAAATGTAAAATTGATAGCTACTGGGAAGCAGCCACATAGCACAGGGAGATCAGCTCTGTGCTTTGTGACCACCTAAAAGAGTGGGATAAGGGAGTGAGAGGGAGGTGCAAGAGGGAGGGGATATGGTGTTATATGTATACGCATAGCTGATTCACTTTTTTATACAGCAGAAACTAACACACAATTGTAAAGCAATTATACTCCAATAAAGATGTAAAAGAAAAAAAAAAAAAAAAAAGAAAGCCCAGAGATAAACCTACACACCTATGGCCCACTAATCTATGACAAAGGAGGCAAGGGTATACAATGGAGAAAAGACAGTCTCTTCAATAAGTGGTGCTGGGAAAAATGGACAGCTACATGTAAAAGAATGAAATTAGAACACTCCCTAACACCATACACAAAAAATAAACTCCAAATGGATTAGAGACCGAAATGTAAGACCGGACACTATAAAACTCTTAGAGGAAAACATAGGAAGAATACTCTTTGACATAAATCACAGCAAGATTTTTTTGATCCACCTCCTAGAGTAATGGAATAAAAAAAAAAAAAAAAAAAACAAATGGGAGCAAATGAAACCTAAAAGCTTTTGCAAAGCAAAGGAAACTACAAACAAGACGAAAAGACAACCCTCAGAATGGGAGAAAATATTTGCAAACGAATCAATGGACAAAGGATTAATCTCCAATGTATATAAACAGCTCATGCAGCTCAACAGTAAAAAAACAAACAAACCAATCCAAAAATGGGCAGATGACGTAAATAGACATTTGTCCCAAGAAGACATACAGATGACCAAGAAACACATGAAAAGCTACTCAACATCACTAATTATTAGAGAAATATAAACCAAAACTACAATGAGGTATCACCTCACACGAGTTAGAATGGGCATCATCAGAAAATCTACAAACAACAAATGCTGGAGAGGGTGTGGAGAAAAGGGAACCCTCTTACACTATTTGTGGGAATGTAAATTGATACAGTCACTATGGAGAACAGTATGGAGGTTCCTTAAAAAACTAAAAATAGAATTACCATATGACCCAGCAATCCCACTACTGGCCATATACCCAGAGAAAACCATAATTCAAAAAGACATATTCACCACAATATTCATTGCAGCACTATTTACAATAGCCAGGTCATGGAAGCAACCTAAATGCCCATAGACAGACGAACGGAAAAGATGTGCTACATATATAAAATGGAATATTACTCAGCCATAAAAAGGAATGAAATTGGGTCATTTGTAGAGACGTGGATAGATCTAGAGACTGTCATACAGAGTGAAGTAAGTCAGAAAGAGAAAAACAAATATCGTATATTAACGCATACATGTAGAACCTAGAAAAATGGTAAAGATGAACTGGTTTGCAAGGCAGAAATAGAGACACAGATGTAGAGAACAAATGTATGGACACCAAGGGGGGAAAGTGGCAGGGTGGTGGTGGTGGGATGAATTGCGACCCTGGGATTGACATATATACACTTATATGTATAAAATAGATAACCAATAAGAGCCTGCTGTATAAAAAAATGAATAAAATAAATTCAAAAATTAAAAAATAAATAATACTTAAGAAAATAAAACAGAAAAAAAAGTTCTGTCCTTCCCATAGACGTATTTATATGAATGAATGATTTCCATGCTTATATCCATAAATACAAAAAGAGGAATAAAACTTACCTTGAACCAAAAAAGAAAAAAAAAAACTGAACCCACTGGTCATACAGAGGAAAACCCTATCAGCGCACTTGCTCCAGTGGTAAACAATTCTTAAGTTGGTCACAGGTGGGGAATCATCTCCCATGCAGCCAGCAGCCCCCACACAAGGAGCGTCCTCATTGCAAAGCTGGGGGACTGTGAGGAGGCGTCTCTGACTAAACGTGAGCTGAGCCCCAGGCCAGCTGCTGCTGAACTTTTCCCACCGTTCCCAGGTAAAACACCTGAATGTGTGCAAAGACTAAAAACTAGAGGAAGGGGCTTGGAGTCACACCAGCGACAGCACGCAGGTCGACTTGGTGCCTGCAGGCCAGCCAGGATGGTCCTGGCCCCGGGCGCTCGTCTGGAAACTTTCCATTTCCCTGCCTGAGGTACCCCTCCTGTCCCGGCCCCCACTGCTTTTTTCCTTCCTTACCTCTGCCCGGGGAGAAATTCCAGCAGCAAGTATGGGTGACACATCCTCTTCTTTAGCAGGTGGCAGCCCGGCAACTCCTGCAGAAAGTCCAGTAGAGCCCCAGTCACAACGGGCCACTCATAGAGCCGTGGGCCCTACTGCCTCCCACCAGCCCAACCCCGAGACTGCTGATGGGGCAGAGAATATGGCGTCAGGCACAGCTGCAGAGGCTTTTGCTGCCTGGAGGGGTGTTTATATTGACCTCAACCCAGGCACACCTGGGAAGGGCTGGCCGGCCGGGTCAGGCTGCCCAGGTCAGCCAATCCTCGCCCCTCAGGGGCTCAGATTTGCAGAAAATGGGCCTTGCTGCACCGGCCAGATCCAAGGAACAGGTGTAGGGTCCCGAGAGTCAGGATAGATAAGGGGCGGCAGCCCTGGCTTGTTTTCTAATCATTTTATCTGGTCCATGAGTGGGAGACAACTTCAAGAAGACCCTCTGCTAATGAGAGGAACCCAGGAGTCAGGGAGAGGAGGGGTGGTGGGTGGAGACAGAGGCCTGGTGCCCCGGCTGCTGTGGAAGCCCCTGGACGACCAGGCAGAGGGAGGTCGCACAGAGTGAAGCCTAGGGTCACAGACCTGTTGGAGCTGCTGTTTATTAGTTCAAGCTCTGCTCTGAGGTGCTCTGTGTCAGCTCTGAGTGACAGGTGTGCTGGGGGTGCTCTGCAATGAGGGCTATGTGCACAGTTCCTGTGTGCCCAGCCCTGTCGGGGTACCTGTCCACGGGAGCTCCATATCCAGGGAGGGGCCTGCCCACGAGAGCCCCGTGGGCTGCTGGGTACCTGCCCAGGTGAGCTCCATATCCTGGGAGGGGTCTGACCATGATGGCCCCATGGGCTGCTGGGTACCTGCCCAGGTGAGCTCCATATCCTGGGAGGGGCCTGACCCCCAGAGCCCCATGGGCTGCTGGGGACCTGGTAGAGGACGCCAGGACAGTCAGTGAAGCCACAGAGGATATACATCTAGTAGTTCCTAATTCCTACACCCTGCTGGTCATTCTACCATCCACCAGGACATGGTATTCTGTATTAGACTTCAATGATGCCTTCTTCTGTATTCCATTCGTCCCAGAGTCACAAGAAATTTTGGCTGTGAGTGGCAGGACTCAACATACAACAAAAACAATACTGCTGGGCCGTCCTGCCCCAGGGGTTCAAAAATTCCCACACCATCTTTGGGGAAACGTTAGCTAAAGACCTAAAAGATCTACCTCTGGAGAAGGGAACCCTCCTTCAATATGCAGATGACATTCTGATCACCAGCCCGACTAAGGAGGCCTCTGAACTACCTAGCCAATAAAAGATAGAAGGTGTCCAAGAAAAAGGCTCAAATATCACAAACTAAGGTGACCTTCTTGGGCTTCATTCGCTCAGAAGGTCGGAGAAGCCCACCCCAGGAAAGGGAAGAAGCCATTTGCAGCCTCACCCTTCCTGAAACTAGAAGACAGCTTAGGGGTTCCTGGGGAGACCGGGGTTTGCTGCATCTCGATCCCTAACTACAGTCTAATAGCTGGGCCTCTATATGAAACACTGAAAGGAAAAGATGATGATCCTTTTGAATAGAATCCAGAAGCGGCCTTTCAAGAATGGAAAGAGCAGTCAGTTCAGACCCGTGCCCTGGACCTCCCTAAGTTAGCTAAACCCTTTGACCTTTACATTCCTGGTCCAAGGCGAATCGCCCTTGGAGTATTAGTGCAAAAACTGGGACCACTTGAAATGGAACAATGCAAGAATGCCCTCCAGGCATTGGCCAGCCACCCCATCCGACCAGGATACTGGGGGTATCTAAAAACCTGGAAATCAGCAGCCCACAAGGCCAGCTCCCTCCTAAGGGAAAAGGACGCCACTTGGTGATCCTAACCACCCACCATGCCCTGAAGTTGCAGGGATTGCTCCGTGGGCACAATGACCTCGAGTGAGGAGGCCCTCCAACACCAACCTCCAGAGAGACAACCTGGGGCAATGGGCCCCCATGACGACTCGTGTGACCATCACTTGACCTGGAGCTTCTCTCAGAAAACAACAAGAGTGTGCCCCAAAAGAGCAGACTATTGCTTACAGGACTTACTGCACCCAGAGCGGAGCTAATAAACTTGGTAGGGGAACCGTAAATAACGCTGCCACCATAGAAAAGCCTACAGACACCGCGGTGACGGCGGCCAATGAGACCGGCTGTACTCCTGGCTACTTCAAAAGGCCGTTGACTGAGTGGCCATCATGGTCCTGGATCACCACCGGCCCTGGACTGTCTGGGAGTTGAGCAAGCAGGGCTCTGACACCTGGTGCTGTTTGTACGTTAATTCAGTGGCCTAACTGAAGAAAGCGCAGACTACTGGTCAGAGCATCTAGGCTGGCAGAAACCGTCAGCCTAAGGGGGCCGAACCAATGTGGAGCAGGGTAAAACGGCCCACCACCCCCCCACAGCGTCTCTGCACATCTCTTTCCTGGACCCTTAAAGATCATTAGAATCTATAAAACTTCCAATGCTGGTGCTCAGGCAGACGAGCAGTGAGGGAGGAGGCCTGGGGACAATCAACCTCACATGGAGGCTGCTTGGGAGAAGTCCTCCCCCTCGCCCCGGGTATGAGGACACCCAACTCAGCACGAAGCATTTACAGAAGAGGTGTATGCACCCTCAGCACCCCAAGAATGAGGAATGGGACAAAAGGCAGAGGAGGGCTTTGTCACTGGCAAAGCCCATGAAAAATTCCTGGGAGATGAAAATAGAATCTGGGCAATAAAATAAAGTCTAACCATTTTTTCCTTTGTGCTTTGTCTAATTTCACTTGCTCCTAGGTTTCCACATGCAGAGGTCCCACACCCGACACTTCAGACCCGATTTCCTAGTGCAAAATGGCTGGGCCGACACCTCAGCTCGTGGGGTCCCGTGCAGACTCTGCGACATAGAGCCTGAGCTCCAGCCAACCCGGCCCTCGAGAGCTCTACCCCCTCCCTCCTGCTGACGCTGCCAGGATCTCTACACAGCAGCCCGGCCCACAACCCGCAAGGGAGCACACACTCTCACCTCTCCATTCTCTGATCAAAATATAAAGTTTTCCTTTGCTTCTGAACCAAAGTCAGTCTCGATCTGTTGGCTCCAATGACACTGGGCAGGGAGACCCTTGTTGGGACCCACTCTGCAGGATCAGTAACAGAATTTGAGAACATTGTAACTTCAAAGAACAGATGTGTGAGCCAAACTGTAATTAACATAGAGCAGTGTATAAGGCTCGTGTAAAATAAGATGTTTCTAACACTTCCATTTGATATTTCCATCACTTTATTATAAGCAAGTTCAGTGGAGGGGTTTGTCTTATTTGTCAGGTCAACAGTAGAGAAATGCAGTGATTTCTTTCCAAGGATGGACATCTAATAATCTTGGTTGAAGTTTCAACCTTGTTTTGAATGATTTTCCATTGAAAATGATACCTCTCTTTCAGCTCCTAGATTTCTGAGAAGTATAAAATCTTATATTTTTTTATTACCAAAGGGGAAAGGTGGGAGGAGGGATAAATTAACAGTTTCAGATTAACATATACACACTGCTATGTATAAAATATATCATCAATAAGGAACTACTGTATAACACAGGGAACTATACTCAATATTTTGTAATGACCCCTAAGGGGAAATAATCTGAAAAACAATAGATATCTATATCGACATCATCTATCAACTACAGATAAAATGGAAACTAAAGGAGGCCGATGGTGAGCGTTTCTGAACCTGAAGACTTCAATCATCTAAAGTTCGGACTCTGACTAAGGCCCAAGTCCCTTAAAGAACACACATGTACCAGTAGCTTAAAAATTCCCCAGATTGGAGTTCGGGGAGAAACTGATTTGGAAAAATCCCTGGTGTTCTCCTTACATACACGGGACCTTTCCTACAGCTAAAACATGCCTGTGACACCCAGAAGATGGAACACGGTTGGATCAGGGAGATTTTGGAAAAGGCACAAAAACTCCTAATTTCCTGGTTGTTGGGTTCACCCCTCCAGCCTTTTTCCTTAAAATCTCCCCACTTGAGGATGTCAGCACCTTCAACATCCAGTTGCACAAAATTTGGAATTTTTCCAAAGGAAGAAGGGGAAGGAGGAGAAACAAGGAGAGCCAAGCCCTAGATGTTCGGACAGGAACATGTCACTCTACTTTCCAATCAGGAAGAAGAATTAAGCAAAGGCTTAGCCTGCCACCGGGAACCAGAGTAGGGCCAGAAGCAAACCAGCGGTTCTGCGGACAGCTCCCAAAAAAGCGAGTTGAAAAATGGAGCTCAGGGGCACTGCAATTCACAAACCTGCAGAGTTATAAATTATAACTATCGTCCAAAATTATATTGAGGGAAGTCAATGAAAAGGATTGGAAAGGAAGGCAGAATTGCAGGAAACAGATTTCAGGAGTTAGATTCGAATAGCCCCTAAAGCACATGAAAAGCGGCCAAACGTCGACAATGATGCACAAGGCCAAAAAGAGCATATGTGTTTTTTTCTGAATAAATTCAGGAAAAAACACATAGGCCCTCTTTGGCCAACCAAGCAAGCCGGAAATAAAATTCAGCACTACAAAGAAGTCTCACTTCCCATCGGTCAAAAGCGCCTTCCTAAAAAAGTGTAAAAAAAAAAATACTGGAGAGGCCAGGGAGGACAGGGAGCATTGTTACACTGATGGTCGGGATGTAAATTGCCAATGGCGACTCTGGAGAAGGGTATGGTATTTCCTAAAACATCTAAAAAACACAGCTAGAGAGAAAGGGGCACATCCATTCATGGGCGTATAAATTGGAAAAATAAAAATCAAAAAGACACAGGCACCCCAAAGTTAAAGGGCTGCTCTGGTTACAAGAACCTCCACTTGTGTACATCTTAAATATCCCAGGGATGAAAAAAATGGTAAAGAAGTTGTGGTGCTTATGTACAATGGAATATCATTCAGCCATGAAATCAATGTCCTAAGGCTAGTAGCAGCATGATGAGTGGATTTAGGTACGACGATTCTAAGTGAAATAAGTCACACAGAAAAACACACTTATCATTAGATATCACTTAGAGAGGGAATGTAAAAACTGATACCCTTGAACTGAATTACAAAACAGAACAGAGTCACACATTTTGAAAACACACTATGGCTGCTTAACGCGAAAGGTGAGGTGGGGTGATGCATAAAACAAGGGTTTCAAATTAGCTCAGATACCGTTCCATAAACCAAATATGTAATAGACAAGACCTACTCCTTGCTCAGTGAACTGGACTCAACACCCCCTATTCACCGCACAAGAATATATCTGACTAGTAAGAATCTGAAAACCTATGTATTGATCTCTCTCTGGAAGAGAGTCAAGTGAGTGTAAAGTGGCATAAACACAGCCGTGAAAAGCAGCTAAACCCCATTTTAAAAATAAATTACCTTTAAAAACCTGTGAAACAAAGACAGGGAAAGAGAGACAAATTCTTACCAAATTCGTTCAGGGGCTGTGATGCAACCTGGATTGACCATATCTAGACCCACAGGTGATTGAGACATAAAGGTGGGCACTCATGGGGCTGAGACTTTGGGTGAGGTTGGGTGAGCAAACGCAGACCCTTTAAAGTAATACTGCGTGGGACCCATCCCATGGGTCCCAAATCTCCAGGTTCAAGGGCATCTTCCTACATCGAAAACATGCATGAGAAACCCAGAAGATGGTACACCGTCTGATCGGGAAAGGCTTCTGAAACGCACCTCATTTCTCATCTCCTTGTGCTGGGGTTCGCCTTTCCAGCCACTTTACTAGCAATCTCCCTACTTGGGGAATAAGCACCTTTAACCTCCTCTTCTCTGCAGGTTGCAATTTGTCCTGAGGATGAACGGGAAGAGGGGGAACCAATGAGAGACTAGATCTAGGTGTTGTGACAGGCACAGGCCACTCCATTTTCCCATCAGGAAGAAGAATTAACCACAGGCTCAGCATGCCCCCCGGAACCAGAATAGGGCCTGAAGCAATCCTGCGCATTTGCGGCCAGCTCCCAAAAAATCCAGTTGAAAAATGGAGCTCAGGGACACTGCAATTCACAAAACTGCAGAGTTATAAATGATAAGTCTCGTACACAAATATATTGAGGGAAGGCAATGAAGAGGATTTGAAAGCAAGGCAGAATTGCAGGAAACAGGTATCAAGAGGTAGATTCGAATCGCCTTTAAAGCACATGAAAAGCGGCAAAACGTGGACAATGATGCCCTTGGCCTAAAAGGGCGTATGCGTTTTTTACTGAATATATTCAGGAAAAAACGCATACGCCCTTTTTGGCCAACCAAGCAACCTGGAAAGGCAAATCAGCGCTACAATGAAGTCTCGCTTCCCATCGTTCAAAGGCCGTGCTGAAAAAAGTGTCAAAACCAGAAATGCAGGACAGGCCATGGAGAAATGGCAGCCTTGCTACGCTGATGGGCGGGATGTAAATTGCCAACAGCCACTCTGGACAAGTGTACGGTGTGTCCTGAAACATCTAAAACACACAGCTTAGAGAGCACAGGGCACTTCCACTCATGGGTGTGTAAATAGGGAAAAATAAAAATCAACAAGACACAGGCACCCCAAAATTTAGGGCTGCTCTGTTGACAAGAACCTCCATTTCATGACTCCTTAAATATCCCAGGAAATATTAAAATGGATAAAGATGTTGAGGTCCTTATGTACAATGGAATATCACTCAGACATGAAATCAATGTCATAAGGCTAGTAGAAGCAAGATGAGTGGATTTAGGTACGACGATTCTAAGTGAAATAAGTCACACAGAAAAAGACACTTATCATAAGCTATCACTTATAGAGGGAATGTAAAAACCACTACACTTGAACTGAATTACAAAACAGAACAGAGTCACACGTTTAGAAAACACACTATGGCTGCTTAACGGGAAAGGTGAGGTGGGGTGATGCATAAAACAAGGGTTTCAAATTCGCTCAGATACCGTTCCATACACCCAATATGTAATAGACAAGACCTACATCTTGCTCAGTGAACTGGACTCAACACCCCCTATTCACCGCACAAGAATATATCTGAATAGTAAGAATCGTAAAACCTATGTATTGATATCTCTCTGGAAGTGAGCCAAGTGGGTGTAAAGCCGCATAAACACAGCCGTGAAAAGCAGCTAAACCCCATTATAAAAATAAATTACTTTTAAAAACCCGTAAAGCAAAGACAGTGAAAGAGAGAGAAATTCTTACAAAATTCGTTCAGGGGCTGTGATGCAGCATGGATTGACCATATCTAGACCCACAGCTGGATGAGACATAAGGGGGGACAGTCTTGGGGCTGAGAGGTTGGGTGAGGTTGGGTGAGCAAACGCAGACCCTTTAAAGTAATACTGCGTGGTACCCATCCCATGGGTCCCAAATCTCCAGGTTCAAGGGCATCTTCCTACATCGAAAACATGCATGAGAAACCCAGAAGATGGTACACCGTGTGATTTTGAAAGGTTTCTAAAACGCACCCAATTTCTCATCTCCTTGTGCTCGGGTTCGCCTTTCCAGCTACTTTACTAGCAATCTCCCTACTTGGAGAACCAGCACCATTAACCTCCTGTTCCCTACAGGTTGCAATTTGTCCTGAGGATGAACGGGAAGAGGGGCAACCAATGAGAGACTAGATCTAGGTGTTGGGACAGGCACAGGTCACTCTATTTTCCCATCGGGAAGAAGAATTAACCACAGACTCAGCCTGCCGCTGGGAACCAGAATAGGGCCTGAGGCAATCCCGTGCTTTTGCGGCCAGCTCCCAAAAAAGACAGTTGAAAAATGGAGCTCAGGGGCACTGCCATACACAAACCTGCTGAGTTATAAATGATAACTCTCGTCCACAAATATATTGAGGGAAGGCAACGAAGAGGATTTGAAAGCAAGGCAGAATTGCAGGAAACAGATTTCAGGAGGTAGATTCGAATCGCCTTTAAAGCACATGAAAAGCGGCAAAATGTCGACAGTGATGCCCTTGGCCAAAAAGGGTGTATGCGTTTTTTCCTGAATATATTCAGGAAAAAACGCATACGCCCTTTTTGGCCCACCAAGCAACCTGGAAAGGCAAATCAGCGCTACAAAGAATTCTCGCTTCCCATCGGCCAAAAGGGCCATGCTGCAAAAAGTGTCAAAACCAGAAATGCAGGACAGGCCATGGAGAAATGGCAGCCTTGCTACGCTGATGGGCGGGATGTAAATTGCTAACAGCCACTCTGGAGAAGTGTACGGTGTGTCCTGAAACATCGAAAAAACACTGCTTAGGGAGCATAGGGCACGTCCACTCATGGGCGTATAAATTGGGAAAACTAAAAATCAGCAAGACACAGGCACCCCAATGTTTAGGGCTGCTCTGTTGAGAAGAACCTCCACGTCATGACACCTTAAATATCCCAGGAAAGAGAAAAATGGATAAAGAAGTTGTGGTCCTTATGTACAATGGAATATCACTCAGACATGAAATTAATGTCATAAGGCTAGTAGAAGCAAGATGAGTGGATTTAGGTACGACGATTCTAAGTGAAATAAGTCACAGAGAAAAAGACACTTATCATAAGCTATCACGCATAGAGGGAATGTAAAAAACGCTACTCTTGAACTGAATTACAAAACAGAACAGAGTCACACGTTTAGAAAACACACTATGGCTGCTTAACGGGAAAGGTGAGGTGGGGTGATGCATAAAACAAGGGTTTCAAATTCGCTCAGATACCGTTCCATACACCCAATATGTAATAGACAAGACCTACTCCTTGCTCAGTGAACTGGACTCAACACCCCCTATTCACCGCACAAGAATATATCTGACTAGTAAGAATCGTAAAACCTATGTATTGATGTCTCTCTGGAAGTGAGCCAAGTGGGTGTAAAGCCGCATAAACACAGCCGTGAAAAGCAGCTAAACCCCATTATAAAAATAAATTACTTTTAAAAACCCGTAAAGCAAAGACAGTGAAAGAGAGAGAAATTCTTACAAAATTCGTCCAGGGGTTGTGATGCAACCTGGATTGACCATATCTAGACCTACAGCTGGATGAGACATAAGGGTGGACACTCTTGGGGCTGAGAGGTTGGGTGAGGTTGGGTGAGCAAACTCAGATCCTTTAAAGTAATACTGCGTGGTACCCATCCCATGGGTCCCAAATCTCCAGGTTCAAGGGCATCTTCCTACATCGAAAACATGCATGAGAAACCCAGAAGATGGTACACCGTGTGATTTTGAAAGGTTTCTAAAATGCACCCCATTTCTCATCTCCTTGTGCTCGGGTTCGCCTTTCCAGCTACTTTACTAGCAATCTCCCTACTTGGAGAATCAGCACCTTTAAGCTCCTGTTCCCTACAGGTTGCAATTTGTCCTGAGGATGAACGGGAAGAGGGGCAACCAATGAGAGACTAGATCTAGGTGTTGGGACAGGCACAGGTCACTCTATTTTCCCATCAGGAAGAAGAATTAACCACAGGCTCAGCCTGCCGCCCGGAACCAGAATAGGGCCTGAGGCAATCCCGTGCTTTTGCGGCCAGCTCCCAAAAAAGACAGTTGAAAAATGGAGCTCAGGGGCACTGCCATTCACAAACCTGCTGAGTTATATATGATAACTCTCGTCCACAAATATATTGAGGGAAGGCAACGAAGAGGATTTGAAAGCAAGGCAGAATTGCAAGAAACAGGTTTCAGGAGGGAGATTCGAATCGCCTTTAAAGCACATGAAAAGTGGCAAAATGTCGACAGTGATGCCCTTGGCCAAAAAGGGCGTATGCGTTTTTTCCTGAATATATTCAGGAAAAAACGCATACAAACTTTTTGGCCAACCAAGCAACCTGGAAAGGCAAATCAGTGCTACAATGAAGTCTCGTTTCCCATCGGTCAAAAGGGCTATGCTGCAAAAAGTGTCAAAACCAGAAATGCAGGACAGGCCATGGAGAAATGGCAGCCTTGCTACGCTGATGGGCGGGATGTAAATTGCCAACAGCCACTCTGGAGAAGTGTACGGTGTGTCCTGAAACATCGAAAAAACACTGCTTAGGGAGCATAGGGCACGTCCACTCATGGGCGTATAAATTGGGAAAACTAAAAATCAGCAAGACACAGGCACCCCAATGTTTAGGGCTGCTCTGTTGACAAGAACCTCCACTTCATGACACCTTAAATATCCAAGGAAAGAGAAAAATGGATAAAGAAGTTGTGGTCCTTATGTACAATGGAATATCACTCAGACATGAAATCAATGTCATAAGGCTAGTAGAAGCAAGATGAGTGGATTTAGGTACGACGATTCTAAGTGAAATAAGTCACACAGAAAAAGACAATTATCATAAGCTATCACTTATAGAGGGAATGTAAAAACCGCTACACTTGAACTGAATTACAAAACAGAACAGAGTCACACGTTTAGAAAACACACTATGGCTGCTTAACGGGAAAGGTGAGGTGGGGTGAGGCATAAAACAAGGGTTTCAAATTCGCTCAGATAGCGTTCCATACACCCAATATGTAATAGACAAGACCTACTCCTTGCTCAGTGAACTGGACCCAAAACCCCCTATTCACCGCACAAGAATATATCTGACTAGTAAGAATCTTAAAACCTATGTATTGATATCTGTCTGGAAGTGAGTCAAGTGGGTGTAAAGCCCCATAAACACAGCCGTGAAAAGCAGCTAAACCCCATTATACAAATAAATTAGTTTTAAAAAGCCGTAAACAAAGACAGTGAAAGAGAGAGAAATTCTTACACAATTCGTTCAGGGGCTGTGATGCAACCTGGATTGACCATATCTAGACCCACAGCTGGATGAGACATAAGGGTGGACACTCTTGGGGCTGAGAGGTTGGGTGAGGTTGGGTGAGCAAACGCAGACCCTTTAAAGTAATACTGCCTGGTACCCATGCCATGGGTCCCAAATCTCCAGGTTCAAGGGCATCTTCCTTCATCGAAAACATCCATGAGAAACCCAGAAGATGGTACACCGTGTGATTTTGAAAGGTTTCTAAAACACACCCAATTTCTCATCTCCTTGTGCTCGGGTTCGCCTTTCCAGCTACTTTACTAGCAATCTCCCTACTTGGAGAATCAGCACCTTTAACCTCCTGTTCCCTACAGGTTGCAATTTGTCCTGAGGATGAACGGGAAGAGGGGCAACCAATGAGAGACTAGATCTAGGTGTTGGGACAGGCACAGGTCACTCTATTTTCCCATCGGGAAGAAGAATTAACCACAGACTCAGCCTGCCGCCGGGAAACAGAATAGGACCTGAGGCAATCCCGTGCTTTTGCGGCCAGCTCCGAAAAAGGACAGTTGAAAAATGGAGCTCAGGGGCACTGCCATACAAAAACCTGCTGAGTTATAAATGATAACTCTCGACCACAAATATATTGAGGGAAGGCAACGAAGAGGATTTGAAAGCAAGGCAGAATTGCAGGAAACAGATTTCAGGATGTAGATTCGAATCGCCTTTAAAGCACATGAAATGTGGCAAAATGTCGACAGTGATGCCCTTGGCCAAAAAGGGCGTATGCGTTTTTTTCCTGAATATATTCAGGAAAAAACGCATACGCCCTTTTTGGCCCACCAAGCAACCTGGAAAGGCAAATCAGCGCTACAAAGAAGTCTCGCTTCCCATCGGTCAAAAGGGCCATGCTGCAAAAAGTGTCAAAACCAGAAAAGCAGGACAGGCCAGGGAGAAATGGCTGCCTTGCTACGCTGATGGGCGGGATGTAAATTGCCAACAGCCACTCTGGAGAAGTGTACGGTGTGTCCTGAAACATCGAAAAAACACAGCTTAGGGAGCATAGGGCACGTCCACTCATGTTCGTATAAATTGGGAAAACTAAAAATCAGCAAGACACAAGCACCCCAATGTTTAGGGCTGCTCTGTTGACAAGAACCTCCACTTCATGACACCTTAAATATCCCAGGAAAGAGAAAAATGGATAAAGAAGCTGTGGTCCTTATGTACAATGGAATATCACTCAGACATGAAATCAATGTCATAAGGCTAGTAGAAGCAAGATGAGTGGATTTAGGTACGACGATTCTAAGTGAAATAAGTCACACAGAAAAAGACACTTATCATAAGCTATCACTTATAGAGGGAATGGAAAAACCACTACACTTGAACTGAATTACAAAACAGAACAGAGTCACACGTTTAGAAAACACACTATGGCTGCTTAACGGGAAAGGTGAGGTGGGGTGATGCATAAAACAAGGGTTTCAAATTCGCTCAGATACCGTTCCATACACCCAATATGTAATAGACAAGACCTACATCTTGCTCAGTGAACTGGACTCAACACCCCCTATTCACCGCACAAGAATATATCTGACAAGTAAGAATCATAAAACCTATGTATTGATATCTCTCTGGAAGTGAGCCAAGTGGGTGTAAAGCCGCATAAACACAGCCGTGAAAAGCAGCTAAACCCCATTATAAAAATAAATTACTTTTAAAAACCCGTAAAACAAAGACAGTGAAAGAGAGAGAAATTCTTACAAAATTCGTTCAGAGGCTGTGATGCAACCTGGATTGACCATATCTAGACCCACAGCTGGATGAGACATAAGGGTGGACACTCTTGGGGCTGAAAGTTTGGGTGAGGTTGTGTGAGCAAACGCAGACCCTTTAAAGTAATACTGCGTGGTACCCATCCCATGGTTCCCAAATCTCCAGGTTCAAGGGCATCTTCCTACATCGAAAACATGCATGAGAAACCCAGAAGATGGTACACCGTGTGATTTTGAAAGGTTTCTAAAACGCACCTCATTTCTCATCTCCTTGTGCTCGGGTTCGCCATTCCAGGTACTTTACTCGCAATCTCACTACTTAGAGAATCAGCACCTTTAACCTCCTGTTCCCTACAGGTTGCAATTTGTCCTGAGGATGAACGGGAAGAGGGGCAACCAATGAGAGACTAGATCTAGGTGTTGGGACAGGCACAGGTCACTCTATTTTCCCATCAGGAAGAAGAATTAACCACAGGCTCAGCCTGCCGCCCAGAAGCAGAATAGGGCCTGAGGCAATCCCGCGCTTTTGCGGCCAGCTCCCAAAAAAGCGAGTTGAAAAATGGAGCTCAGGGGCACTGCCATTCACAAACCTGCTGAGTTATAAATGATAACTCTCGTCCACAGATATATTGAGGGAAGGCAACGAAGAGGATTTGAAAGCAAGGCAGAATTACAGGAAACAGGTTTCAGGAGGTAGATTCGAATCGCCTTTTAAGCACATGAAAAGTGGCAAAACGTCGACAGTGATGCCCTTGCCAAAAAGGGCGTATGCGTTTTTTCCTGAATATATTCAGGAAAAAACGCATACACACTTTTTGGCCAACCAAGCAACCTGGAAAGGCAAATCAGCGGTACAAAGAAGTCTCGCTTCCCATCGGTCAAAAGGGCCATGCTGCAAAAAGTGTCAAAACCAAAAATGCAGGACAGGCCATGGAGAAATGGCAGCCTTGCTACGCTGATGGGTGGGATGTAAATTGCCCACAGCCACTCTGGAGAAGTGTATGGTGTGTCCTGAAACATCGAAAAAACACAGCTTAGGGAGCATAGGGCACGTCCACTCATGGGCGTATAAATTGGGAAAACTAAAAATCAGCAAGACACAGGCACCCCAAAGTATAGGGCTGCTCTGTTGACAAGAACCTCCACTTCATGACACCTTAAATATCCCAGGAAAGAGAAAAATGGATAAAGAAGTTGTGGTCCTTATGTACAATGGAATATCACTCAGACATGAAATCAATGTCATAAGGCTAGGAGAAGCAAGATGTGTGGATTTAGGTACGAGGATTCTAAGTGAAATAAGTCACACAGAAAAAGCACTTATCATAAGCTATCACTTACAGAGGGAATGTAAAAACCGCTACACTTGAACTGAATTACAAAAGAGAACAGAGTCACACGTTTAGAAAACACACTATGGCTGCTTAACGGGAAAGGTGAGGTGGGGTGATGCATAAAACAAGGGTTTCAAATTCGCTCAGATACCGTTCCATACACCCAATATATAATAGACAAGACCTACTCCTTGCTCAGTGAACTGGACTCAACACCCCCTATTTACCGCACAAGAATATATCTGACTAGTAAGAATCTTAAAACCTATGTATTGATATCTGTCTGGAAGTGAGTCAAGTGGGTGTAAAGCCGCATAAACACAGCCGTGAAAAGCAGCTAAACACCATTATAAAAATAAATTACTTTTAAAAACCCGTAAAACAAAGACAGTGAAAGAGAGAGAAATTCTTACAAAATTCGTTCAGGGGCTGTGATGCAACCTGGATTGACCATATCTAGACCCACAGCTGGATGAGACATAAGGGTGGACACTCTTGGGGCTGAGAGGTTTGGTGAGGTTGGGTGAGCAAACGCAGACCCTTTAAAGTAATACTGCGTGGTACACATCCCATGCGTCCCAAATCTCCAGGTTCAAGGGCATCTTCCTACATCGAAAACATGCATGAGAAACCCAGAAGATGGTACACCGTGTGATTTTGAAAGGTTTCTAAAACGCACCTCATTTCTCATCTCCTTGTGCCCTGGTTCGCCTTTCCAGCTACGTAACTAGCAATCTCCCTACTTGGAGAATCAGCACCTTTAAGCTCCTGTTCCCTACAGGTTGCAATTTGTCCTGAGGATGAACGGGAAGAGGGGCAACCAATGAGAGACTAGATCTAGGTGTTGGGACAGGCACAGGTCACTCTTTTTTCCCATCAGGAAGAAGAATTAACCACAGGCTCAGCCTGCCGCCCGGAACCAGAATAGGGCCTGAGGCAATCCCATGCTTTTACGGCCAGCTCCCAAAAAAGACAGTTGAAAAATGGATCTCAGGGGCACTGCAATTCACAAACCTGCTGAGTTATAAATGATAACTCTCTTCCACAAATATATTGAGGGAAGGCAACGAAGAGGATTTAAAAGCAAGGCAGAATTGCAGGAAACAGGTTTCAGGAGGTAGATTCGAATCGCCTTTAAAGCACATGAAAAGCGGCAAAACGTCGACAATGATGCCCTTGGCCAAAAAGGGCGTTTGCGTTTTTTTTTCAGAATATATTCAGGAAAAAACGCATACGCCCTTTTTGGACAACCAAGCAACCTGGAAAGGCAAATCAGCGCTACAAAGACGTCTCGCTTCCCATCGGTCAAAAGGGCCATGCTGCAAAAAGTGTCAAAACCAGAAATGCAGGACAGGCCATGGAGAAATGGCAGCCTTGCTACGCTGATGGGCGGGATGTAAATTGCCAACAGCCACTCTGAAGAAGTGTAAGGTGTGTCCTGAAACATCGAAAAAACACAGCTTAGGGAGCATAGGGCACGTCCACTCATGGGCGTATAAATTGGGAAAACTGAAAATCAGCAAGACACAGGCACCCCAAAGTTTAGGGCAGCTCTGTTGACAAGAACCTCCACTTCATGACACCTTAAATATCCCAGGAAAGAGAAAAATGGATAAAGAAGTTGTGGTCCTTATGTACAATGGAATATCACTCAGACATGAAATCAATGTCATAAGGCTAGTAGAAGCAAGAAGAGTGGATTTAGGTACGACGATTCTAAGTGAAATAAGTCACACAGAAAAAGACACTTATCATAAGCTATCACTTATAGAGGGAATGAAAAAACCGCTACACTTGAACTGAATTACAAAAGAGAACAGAGTCACACGTTTAGAAAACACACTATGGCTGCTTAACGGGAAAGGTGAGGTGGGGTGATGCATAAAACAAGGGTTTCAAATTCGCTCAGATACCGTTCCATACACCCAATATGTAATAGACAAGACCTACTCCTTACTCAGTGAACTTGACTCAACACCCCCTATTCACCGCACAAGAATATATGTGACTAGTAAGAATCTTAAAACCTATGAATTGATATCTGTCTGGAAGTGAGTCAAGTGGGTGTAAAGCCGCATAATCACAGCCGTGAAAAGAAGCTAGACCCCATTATAAAAATAAATTTCTTTTAAAAACCCGTAAAACCAAGACAGTGAAAGAGAGAAATTCTTACACAATTCGTTCAGAGGCTGTGATGCAACCTGGATTGACCATATCTAGACCCACAGCTGGATGAGACATAAGGGTGGACACTCTTGGGGTTGAGAGGTTGGGTGAGGTTGGGTGAGCAAACGCAGACCCTTTAAAGTAATACTGCGTGGTACCCATCCCATGGGTCCCAAATCTCCAGGTTCAAGGGCATCTTCCTACATCGAAAAAATGCATGAGAAACCCAGATGATGGTACACCGTGTGATTTTGAAAGGTTTCTAAAACGCACCTCATTTCTCATCTCCTTGTGTTCGGGTTCGCCATTCCAGCTACTTTACTAGCAATCTCCCTACTTGGAGAATCAGCACCTTTAACCTCCTGTTCCGTACAGGTTGCAATTTGTCCTGAGGATGAAAGGGAAGAGGGGCAACCAATGAGAGACTAGATCTAGGTGTTGGGACAGGCACAGGTCACTCTATATTCCCATCAGGAAGAAGAATTAACCACAGGCTCAGCCTGCCGCCCGGAACCAAAATAGGGCCTCAGGCAATCCCGTGCTTTTGCGGCCAGCTCCCAAAAAAGACAGTTGAAAAATGGATCTCAGGGGCACTGCAATTCAAAAAGCTGCTAAGTTATGAATGATAACTCTCGTCCACAAATATATTGAGGGAAGGCAACGAAGAGGATTTAAAAGCAAGGCAGAATTGCAGGAAACAGGTTTCAGGAGGTAGATTCGAATCGCCTTTAAAGCACATGAAAAGTGGCAAAACGTCGACAATGATGCCCTTGTCCAAAAAGGGCATATGCGTTTTTTCCTGAATATATTCAGGAAAAAAAGCATACGCCCTTTTTGGCCAACCAAGCAACCTGGAAAGGCAAATCAGTGCTATAAAGAAGTCTCGCTTCCCATCGGTCAAAAGGGCCATGCTGCAAAAAGTGTCAAAACCAGAAATGCAGGACAGGCCATGGAGAAATGGCAGCCTTGCTACGCTGATGGTCGGGATGTAAATTGCCAACAGCCACTCTGGAGAAGTGTACGGTGTGTCCTGAAACATCGAAAATACACAGCGTAGGGAGCATAGGGCACGTCCACTCATGGGCGTATAAATTGGGAAAACTAAAGATCAGCAAGACACAGGCACCCCAAAGTTTAGGGCTGCTCTGTTGACAAGAACCTCCACTTCATGACACCTTAAATATCCCAGGAAAGAGAAAAATGGATAAAGAAGTTGTGGTCCTTATGTACAATGGAATATCACTCAGACATGAAATCAATGTCATAAGGCTAGGAGAAGCAAGATGTGTGGATTTAGGTATGACGATTCTAAGTGAAATAAGTCACACAGAAAAAGACACTTATCATAAGCTATCACTTATAGAGGTAATGTAAAAACCGCTACTCTTGAACTGAATTACAAAACAGAACAGAGTCACACGTTTAGAAAACAAACTATGGCTGCTTAACGGGAAAGGTGAGGTGGGGTGATGCATAAAACAAGGGTTTCAAATTCGTTCAGATACCGTTCCATACACCCAATATGTAATAGACAAGACCTACTCCTTGCTCAGTGAACTGAACTCAACACCCCCTATTCACCGCACAAGAATATATGTGACTAGTAAGAATCTTAAAACCTATGTATTGATATCTGTCTGGAAGTGAGTCAAGTGGGTGTAAAGCCGCATAAACACAGCCGTGAAAAGCAGCTAAACACCATTATAAAAATAAATTACTTTTAAAAACCCGTAAAACAAAGACAGTGAAAGAGAGAGAAATTCTTACAAAATTCCTTCAGGGGCTGTGATGCAACCTGGATTGACCATATCTAGACCCACAGCTGGATGAGACATAAGGATGGACACTCTTGGGGCTGAGAGGTTTGGTGAGGTTGGGTGAGCAAACGCAGACCCTTTAAAGTAATACTGCGTGGTACCCATCCCATGGGTCCCAAATCTCCAGGTTCAAGGGCATCTTCCTACATCGAAAACATGCATGAGAAACCCAGAAGATGGTACACCGTGTGATTTTGAAAGGTTTCTAAAACGCACCTCATTTCTCATCTCCTTGTGCCCTGGTTCGCCTTTCCAGCTACGTAACTAGCAATCTCCCTACTTGGAGAATCAGCACCTTTAAGCTCCTGTTCCCTACAGGTTGCAATTTGTCCTGAGGATGAACGGGAAGAGGGGCAAACAACGAGAGACTAGCTCTAGGTGTTGGGACAGGCACATGCCACTCTATTTTCCCATCAGGAAGAAGAATTAACCACAGGCTCAGCCTGCACGCCGGAAGAAGAATAGTGCCTGAAGCAATCCTGTGCTTTGCGGCCAGCTCCCAAGAAAGCGAGTTGAAAAATGGAGCTCAGGGGCACTGCAATTCAGAAACCTGCAGAGTTATAAATGTTAACTCTCGGCCACAAATATATTGAGGGAAGGCAACCAAGAGGAGTTGAAAGCAAGGCAGAATTGCAGGAAACAGATTTCAGGAGGTAGATTCGAATCACCTTTAAAGCACATGAAAAGTGGCAAAACGTGGACAATGATGCCCTTGGCCCAAAATGGCGTATGCGTTTTTTCCCGAATATATTCAGGAAAAAACGCATACGCCCTTCTTGGCCAACCAAGCAACCTGGAAAGGCAAATCAGCGCTATAAAAAAGTCTCGCTTCCCATTGGTCAAAGGGTCATGCTGAAAAAAGTGTAAAAACCAGAAAAGCAAGACAGTCCATGTAGAAATCGGAGCCTTGCTATGCTGATGGGCGGGATGTAATTTGCCAACAGCCACTCTGGAGAAGTGTACGGTGTGTCCTGAAACATCTAAAAAACACAGCTTAGTGAGCATAGGGCACTTCAACTCATGGGCGTATAAATTGGGAAAACTAAAAATCATCAAGACACAGGCACCCCAAAGTTTAGGGCTGCTCTGTTCCCAAGAACCTCCACTTCGGTACTCCTTAAACATCCCAGGAAGAGGAAAATTGATATAGAAGTTGTGGTACTTATGTACAATGGAATATCACTCAGCCATGAAATCAATGTCATAAGGCTACTAGCAGCATGATGAGTGGATGTAGTTATGATGATTTTAAGTGAAATAAGTAACATAGAAAAAGACACTTATCAAAGATATCACTTATAGAGGGAATGTAAAAATCGCTACACTTAAACTGATTTACAAAACAGAACAGAGTCACACATTTACAAAACACACTATGGCTGCTTAACGGGAAAGGTGAGGTGGGTGATGCATAAACCCGGGATTTGAAATTAGCACAGATATCACTCCATAAATCAAATATGTAATAGACAAGACCTACTCCTTGCCCAGTGAACTGGACGCAACACCCTCTATTCACCGCACAAGAATATATCTGACTAGTAAGAATCTTAAAACCTATGTATTGATATCTCTCTTTAAGTGAGTCAAGTGGGTGTAAAGCGGCATAAACACAGCAGTGAAAAGCAGCGAAACCCCATTTTAAAATAAATAACTTTAAAAAACCCAAAAAACTAAGACAGTGATAGAGAGAGGAAATTGTACATAATTCGTTCCTGGGCTGTGATGCAACCTTGTTTGACCATATCTAGACCCACAGCTGGATGAGAAATAAAGCTGGACACTCTTGCAGCTGAAGGTCTCTTTCCCTAGTTACCAGATTGGGGAACGTAAAAAGGCTGCTGCCCTCTGGCCGTTACCTGCAAAAGCAGCTTTAATACCTCTGTTAATGGTCACTTCATATGAACAAGTACTTCAGGGCTGTAAATGGAACCTGCCCTCAAAATGTCTTGAGGGAGGTAATGGCCAAAACTTTTCAAAATGTGACACTTACTTTTAGAAAACAATTTGAAGAACTAAGCTGTAATCACAGTTTGATAAATAAAAAGAGCATGCTTTAAAGATCAATTTCAACAGATTATGGGACACATGCAAATTCAACCACACAGAGGTATCAGCTCGCACCTGTTAGAATAACCAGCAACAAGCAAACTACAAACAATAAATATTGAAGGTGTTTTGGAGAAATGCATACCCTCAATTTTAAGTGGGACATAACCTGGAAAGAGCCACTAATGAGAACTGAATGGTGGTGCCTTTAAAACGTACACACTGAGCTACCATATGATACAGCAAGCCCACTCCTTGGCCTATAACATAAGGAGATAGAACTGGAAAGACACAGGCAAGCAAATGTGCATTGCAGCAGTATTACAATAACCAAGACAAGGAGGCAACCAAAAAGTCCATCAAGAGGTGCGTGGCCAAAGAATAACTGGTACACGTACAGATGGAATATGAGCCAGGGAAAAAAACAAAACAATGTCAATTGCAGCACTGTGTATGATTCTTGAGTTAATCAGGCAAATTGTACTAAGTCAGAAAGCAAAAGACACATATCCTATAATATCACTTATAGGTCTTAGCTAAAAATTGATACCAATGAAGATATTTCCACAGAGAAATGCAATCACAGATTCATTAAACAAACTTAGGGTTCACCAAATGGAAAGGTGTGAGGATTGGATACATTAGGATATTGGGGTTAAGATAGATATAGAAACACATGTGAAATATGTAATCACCAAAGACCTACGTAATACCAAGACAAGACTACTCAACATGGTGTCATAACCTACATGGGAAAATGATCCAAAGAAGAATAGATATATGTATATGTTTAAAAGAACCACATCTTGCACACCTAGAAGAAACAAAACATTTTAATCAAATTTGCTCTGACAAAAAAATAAAAATTAAATTAAAAAAAGAACAAGAAGTAATGAGACATAAACTTAAGGGGCTTTGTGCTGGCACATTGCATTCTAATTTACAACCAGAACATGACTTCCATTAAGGCTCTGTCATCACTAATAAAGCAGCTTTATAAGCAATGTTGAAGGTAGCTTAAAAGAAGTCTCACTAATTATTGATAGTAACAAGGAAACAAAGAAAAGTAAAAATCTCACTGCAAAAAGTATACATAGGGTAAGGATAGTAGATCAAACACTGATTACACTTCTGTAAAGAATAAAAGACAACAGTAGTATGTTTTGTTAAAAAAGAGAGGGCCCAAATAAATCTGAAATGAAAGAGATGATGTTACAACAGACACCACAGAAATACAAAGTATCCTAAGATACACACAGGGTAACTCAGGGCTCAGACTGGACAGAGCCCACTCTCCAGTCCCCTGTACATGACTTACAGGAGCCTCAGGAACTGAGGAGGGGGTCCCTGAGGAGAGGCTCAAGATAGAATATGGTAGGCATTAACATGACTGCATTCATCTTAAACATGCCTGAACTACATTCACACGAGATGATTTTGTCCTGTATGTACATCGGCACCTCTAGCCGGAACTGCAGATCTTTGGCTTCAACACCTCTACTGACAACATTAGCTTCACCTGCTGTGGACCGTCTCCTATAGGATTTCTAGAATCACAAAACATCGAAGCTTCACAGGACCCAGAGTCTGTGCGACTCCACACAGAGTCTCAGAGTCTCAACTCCACTCAGATACTCCACTCTTGGAGGGCACACACAAAGTAGTGTGCACATCAGGACCCAGGGGAAGGAGCAGTGACCCCGTAGGAGAATGACCAGAACTACCTGCTACTTTTAGAGGGTCTCCTGCAGAGGCAGCTGGTGGCTGTGGCTGTGGCTCACCGTGAGGACAACGACACTGGCAGCAGAAGTTCTGGGAAATACTCCTTGGTGTGAGCCCTCCCAGAGTCCGCCATTAGCCCCACCAAGAGCAAGGTAGGCTCCAGTGCTGGGTCGCCTCAGGCCAAACAACCAACAGGGAGGGAACCCAGCCCCATGCATCAGCAGACAAGCGGATTCAACTTTTTATTAAAGTTTTATTTAATCCGTAGACAAGCGGATTAAAGCTCTGCCCACCAAAGCAACACCCAGCTCTACCCACCACCAGTCCCTCCCATCAGGAAGCTTGCACAAGTCTCTAAGATAGACTCATCCACCAGAGAGCAGACAGCAGAAGCAAGAAGAACTACAATTCTGCAGCCTGTGGAAGGAAAACCACATTCACAGGAAGATAGACAAAATGAAAAGGCAGAGGACTTTATACCAGATCAAGGAACAAGATAAAACCCCAGAAAAAAAACGAAATGAGGTGGAGATAGGGAACCTTCCAGAAAAAGAATTCAGAATAATGATAGTGAAGTTGAGCCAAGACCTTAGAAAAAGAAAGGAGGCAAAGATCGAGAAGACACAAGAAATGCTTAACAAAGACCTAGAAGAATTAAGGAACAAACACCTAGAAGAATTAAAGAACAAACAAACAGAGGTGAACAATGTAATAATTGAAATGAAAAATACACTAGAAGGAATCAGTAGCAGAATAACTGTGGCAGAAGAACGGATAAGTGGCCTGGAAGACAGAAAGGTGGAAATCACTGCCATGGAACAGAATAAAGAAAAAGAATGAAAATAAATGAAGACACCCCAAGAGTCCTCTGGGACAACATTAAACGCAACAACATTCGCATTATAGGGGTCCCAGAAGGAGAAGAGAGAGAGAAAGGACCCGAGAATATATTTGAAGAGATTATGGTCAAAAACTTCCCTAGCATGGGAAAAGAAATAGCCACCCAAGTCCAGAAGCACAGAGTGTCCCAGGCAGGAGAAACCAAAGGAGAAAAATGACAAGACACATAGTAATCAAATTGACAAAAATTAACGACAAAGAAAAATTATTGAAAGCAGCAAGGGAAAAATGACAAATAACATACAAGGGAAATCCCATAAGGATAACAGCTGATTTCTCAGCAGAAAATCTACAAGCCAGAAGGAAGTGGCATGATAAATTTAAAGTGATGAAAGGGAAGAACCTACAACCAAGAGTACTGCACCCTGCAAAGAGCTCATTCAGATTTGATGGAGAAATCAAAAGCCTTACAGACAAGCAAAAGCTAAGAGAATTCAGCACCATGCAACCAGCTCTACACCAAATGCTAAAAGAACTTCTCTAAGTGGGAAACACAAGAGAAGAAAAGGACCCACCAAGACAAACCCATAACAATTAAGAAAATAGTAGTAGGAACATACATATCGATAATTACCTTAAACGTGAATGCACTAAATGTTCCAACCAAAAGACATAGACTGGCTGAATGGATACAAAAACAAGACCCATATATATGCTGTCTACAAGAGACCCATTTCAGACCTAGGGACACATACAGACTGAAAGTGAGGCGATGGAAAAATATATTCTATGCTAATGAAAATCAAAAGAAAGCTGGAGTAGCAATACTCATATCAGATAAAATAGACTTTAAAATAAAGAATGTTACAAGAGACAAGGAAAGACACTACATAATGGTCAAGGGATCAAACCAAGAAGAAGACATAACAATTATAAATATATATGTACCCAACATAGGAGCACCTCAATGTATAAGGCAACTGCTAACAGCTATAAAAGAGGAAATCGACAGTAACACAATAATAGCGGGGGACTTTAACAGCTCACTTACACCAGTGGAGATCAGCCAGACAGAAAATTAATAAGGAAACACAAGCTTTAAATGACACAATAGACCAGATAGAGTTCATTGATATTTATAGGACATTCCATCCAAAAACAGCAGATTACACGTTCTTCTCAACTGCACACGGAACATTCTCCAGGATAGATCACATCTTGGGTCACAGATAAAGCCTCAGTAAATTTAAGAAAACTGAAATCATATCAAGCAGCTGTTCCGACCACAATGCTATGAGATTAGAAATCAATTACACGGAAAAAACCGTAAAAAACACAAACACATGGAGGCTAAACAATACGTTACTAAATAACCAAGAGATCTCTGAAGAAATCAAAGGGGAAATCAAAAACTACCTAGAGACAAATGACAACAAAAACACGATGACCAAAACCTATGGGATGCAGCAAAAGGAGTTCTAAGAGGGAAGTTTATAGCAATACAAGCCTACCTCAAGAAACAAGAAAATCTCAAATAAACAATCTAACCTTACACCTAGAGGAACTAGAGAAAGAAGAACAAAACCCAAAGTTAGTAGAAGGAAAGAAATCCTAAAGATCAGAGCAGAAATAAATGAAATAGAAACAAAGAAAACGGAAGCAAAGATCAACAAAACTAAAAGCTGGTTCTTTGAGAAGATAAGCAAAAATGATCAACCTTTAACCAGACTCAAGAAAAAGAGGGAGAGGATGCAAATCAACAAAATTAGAAGTGAAAAAGGAGAAGTTACAACAGACACCACAGGAATACAAAGCATCCTAAGAGACTACTACAAGCAACTCTATGCCAATAAAATGGACAATCTGGAAGAAATGGACAAATTCTTAGAAAGGGATAACCTTCAAAGATTGAACCAGGAAGAAATAGAAAATATGAACAAACCTATCACTAGCAATGAAATTGAAACTGTGATTAAAAATCTTCCAACAAACAGAAGTCCAGAACCAGATGGCATCACAGGTGAATTCTATCAAACATTTAGAGAAGAGCTAACACCCAACCTTCTCAAATTCTTCAAAACAATTGCAGGGGAAGGAACACTCCCAAACTCATTCTATGAGACCACCATCACCCTGATACCAAAATCAGACAGAGATACTACAAGGAAAGAAAATTATAGACCAATATCACTGATGAATATAGATGTAAAAATCCTCAACAAAATACTAGCAAACAGAATCGAACAACAGATTAAAAGGATCATACACCATGATCAAGTGGGGTTTTTCCCAGGGATGCAAGGATTCTTCAATATACACAAATCAATGTGATACACCATATTAACAAATTGTAGAATAAAACCATATGATCATCTCAATAGATGAAGGAAAAGATTTTGAGAAAATTCAACACTCATTTACGATAAAAACTCTGCAGAGTGTGGGCATAGAGGGAAACTACCTCAACATAATAAAGGCCATATATGACAAACCCACAGCAAACAGCATTCTCAATGGTGAAAAACTGAAAGCGTTTCCTCTAAGATCAGAAACAAGACGAGGATGCCCACTCTCACCACTGCTATTCAACATAGTTTTGGAAGTCCTAGCCATGGCAATCAGAGAAGAAAAAGAAATAAAAGGAATACAAAAAGGAAAAGAAGAAGTAAAATTGTCACTGTTTGCAGATGACATGATATCATAGATAGAGAATCCTAAAGACGCCACCAGAAAACCACTGGAGCTAATCAATGAATTTGGTAAAGTTGCAGGATACAAAATTAATGCACAGAAATTGCTTGCATTCCTATACACTAACAATGAAAGATCAGAAAGAGAAATTAAGGAAACAATCCCATTACCACTGCAACAAAAAGAATAAAATACCTAGGAATAAACCTACCTAAGGAAGTAAAAGACCTGTACTCAGAAAACTATAAGACACTGATGAAAGAAATCAAAGATGATATAAACAGATGGAGACATATACCATGTTCTTGGATTAGAAGAATCAATATTGTGAAAATGACTATACTACCCAAAGCAATCTACAGATTCAATGCAATCCCGATCAAAATACCTTTGGCATTTTCTACAGAACAAGAAAAAAAAATCTTAAAATTTATAGGGAGACACAAAAGACCCTGGATAGCCAAAGCAGTCTTGAGGGGGAAAAAAAGAGCTGGAGGAATCAGACTTCCAGACTTCAGACTATATTACAAAGCTACAGAAATCAAGATAATATGGTACTGACACAAAAACAGAAATATAGGTCAATAGAAAAGGATAGAAAGCACAGAGATAAACCCACGTACCTATGGTTAACTAATCTATGACAAAGGAGGCAAGGGTATACAATGGAGAAAAGACAGTGTCTTCAGTAAGTGGTGGGGGGAAAACTGGACAGCTACATGTAAAAGAATGAAATTAGTACACTCCCTAACACCATACACAAAAATAACTCAAAATGGATTAGAGACCTAAATATAAGACCAGCCACTATAAAACTGTTAGAAGAAAACATAAGCAGAACAGTCTATGACATAAATCACAGCAAGATCCTTTTTGACCCACCTCCTAGAGAAATGGAAATAAAAACAAAAATTAAAAAATGGGACCGAATGAAACATAAATTCTTTTGCACAGCAAAGGAAAACTTAAGCAAGATGAAAAGACAACCATCAGAATGGGAGAAAATATTTTCAAATGAAGCAAATGGCAAAGGATTAATCTACAAAAAGCAGCTCATGTAGCTCAATATCACAAAACCAAACAACCCAATCCAAAAATGGGCAGAAGACCTAAATAGACATTTCTCCAAAGAAGATATACAGGTTGCCAACAAACACATGAAAGGATGCTGAACATCACTAATCATTGGAGAAATGTAAATCAAAACTACAGTGAGGTATCACCTCACACCAGTCAGAATGGCCATCATCAAAAAATCTACCAACAGTAAATGCTGGAGAGGCATTTATTGGGGAAAAAGGAACCCTCTTGCACTGTTGGTGGGAATGTAAATTGATATAGCCACTAGGGAGAACGGTATGGGGCTTCCTTAAAAACTAAAAATAGAACTACCATACAACCCAGCAAACCCACTCCTGGACATTTACCCTGAGAAAACCATAATTCAAAAAGAGTCATGTACCACAATGTTCACTGTAGCTCTATTTACAATAGCCAGGACATGGAAGCAAACTAAGTGTCCATCAACAGATAAATGGATAAAGAAGATGTGGCACATATATACAATGGAACATTATTCAGCCATAAAAAGAAAAGAAATTGAGTTATTTTTAGTGAGGTGGATGGATCTAGAGTCTGTCCTACAGAGTGAAGTAAGTCAGAAAGAGAAAAACAAATACCGTATGCTAACACATATATATGGAATCTAAAAAAAAAAAAGTTTATGAAGAACCTAGGGGCAGGAAAGGATTAAGGACACAGACGTAGAGAAAGGACTTGAGGACATGGGGAGAGGGAAGGGTAAGCTGGGACAAAGTGAGAGAGTGGTATGGACATATATACACTACCAAATGTAAAATTGATAGCTACTGGGAAGCAGCCACATAGCACAGGGAGATCAGCTCTGTGCTTTGTGACCACCTAAAAGAGTGGGATAAGGGAGTGAGAGGGAGGTGCAAGAGGGAGGGGATATGGTGTTATATGTATACGCATAGCTGATTCACTTTTTTATACAGCAGAAACTAACACACAATTGTAAAGCAATTATACTCCAATAAAGATGTAAAAGAAAAAAAAAAAAAAAAAAGAAAGCCCAGAGATAAACCTACACACCTATGGCCCACTAATCTATGACAAAGGAGGCAAGGGTATACAATGGAGAAAAGACAGTCTCTTCAATAAGTGGTGCTGGGAAAAATGGACAGCTACATGTAAAAGAATGAAATTAGAACACTCCCTAACACCATACACAAAAAATAAACTCCAAATGGATTAGAGACCGAAATGTAAGACCGGACACTATAAAACTCTTAGAGGAAAACATAGGAAGAATACTCTTTGACATAAATCACAGCAAGATTTTTTTGATCCACCTCCTAGAGTAATGGAATAAAAAAAAAAAAAAAAAAAACAAATGGGAGCAAATGAAACCTAAAAGCTTTTGCAAAGCAAAGGAAACTACAAACAAGACGAAAAGACAACCCTCAGAATGGGAGAAAATATTTGCAAACGAATCAATGGACAAAGGATTAATCTCCAATGTATATAAACAGCTCATGCAGCTCAACAGTAAAAAAACAAACAAACCAATCCAAAAATGGGCAGATGACGTAAATAGACATTTGTCCCAAGAAGACATACAGATGACCAAGAAACACATGAAAAGCTACTCAACATCACTAATTATTAGAGAAATATAAACCAAAACTACAATGAGGTATCACCTCACACGAGTTAGAATGGGCATCATCAGAAAATCTACAAACAACAAATGCTGGAGAGGGTGTGGAGAAAAGGGAACCCTCTTACACTATTTGTGGGAATGTAAATTGATACAGTCACTATGGAGAACAGTATGGAGGTTCCTTAAAAAACTAAAAATAGAATTACCATATGACCCAGCAATCCCACTACTGGCCATATACCCAGAGAAAACCATAATTCAAAAAGACATATTCACCACAATATTCATTGCAGCACTATTTACAATAGCCAGGTCATGGAAGCAACCTAAATGCCCATAGACAGACGAACGGAAAAGATGTGCTACATATATAAAATGGAATATTACTCAGCCATAAAAAGGAATGAAATTGGGTCATTTGTAGAGACGTGGATAGATCTAGAGACTGTCATACAGAGTGAAGTAAGTCAGAAAGAGAAAAACAAATATCGTATATTAACGCATACATGTAGAACCTAGAAAAATGGTAAAGATGAACTGGTTTGCAAGGCAGAAATAGAGACACAGATGTAGAGAACAAATGTATGGACACCAAGGGGGGAAAGTGGCAGGGTGGTGGTGGTGGGATGAATTGCGACCCTGGGATTGACATATATACACTTATATGTATAAAATAGATAACCAATAAGAGCCTGCTGTATAAAAAAATGAATAAAATAAATTCAAAAATTAAAAAATAAATAATACTTAAGAAAATAAAACAGAAAAAAAAGTTCTGTCCTTCCCATAGACGTATTTATATGAATGAATGATTTCCATGCTTATATCCATAAATACAAAAAGAGGAATAAAACTTACCTTGAACCAAAAAAGAAAAAAAAAAACTGAACCCACTGGTCATACAGAGGAAAACCCTATCAGCGCACTTGCTCCAGTGGTAAACAATTCTTAAGTTGGTCACAGGTGGGGAATCATCTCCCATGCAGCCAGCAGCCCCCACACAAGGAGCGTCCTCATTGCAAAGCTGGGGGACTGTGAGGAGGCGTCTCTGACTAAACGTGAGCTGAGCCCCAGGCCAGCTGCTGCTGAACTTTTCCCACCGTTCCCAGGTAAAACACCTGAATGTGTGCAAAGACTAAAAACTAGAGGAAGGGGCTTGGAGTCACACCAGCGACAGCACGCAGGTCGACTTGGTGCCTGCAGGCCAGCCAGGATGGTCCTGGCCCCGGGCGCTCGTCTGGAAACTTTCCATTTCCCTGCCTGAGGTACCCCTCCTGTCCCGGCCCCCACTGCTTTTTTCCTTCCTTACCTCTGCCCGGGGAGAAATTCCAGCAGCAAGTATGGGTGACACATCCTCTTCTTTAGCAGGTGGCAGCCCGGCAACTCCTGCAGAAAGTCCAGTAGAGCCCCAGTCACAACGGGCCACTCATAGAGCCGTGGGCCCTACTGCCTCCCACCAGCCCAACCCCGAGACTGCTGATGGGGCAGAGAATATGGCGTCAGGCACAGCTGCAGAGGCTTTTGCTGCCTGGAGGGGTGTTTATATTGACCTCAACCCAGGCACACCTGGGAAGGGCTGGCCGGCCGGGTCAGGCTGCCCAGGTCAGCCAATCCTCGCCCCTCAGGGGCTCAGATTTGCAGAAAATGGGCCTTGCTGCACCGGCCAGATCCAAGGAACAGGTGTAGGGTCCCGAGAGTCAGGATAGATAAGGGGCGGCAGCCCTGGCTTGTTTTCTAATCATTTTATCTGGTCCATGAGTGGGAGACAACTTCAAGAAGACCCTCTGCTAATGAGAGGAACCCAGGAGTCAGGGAGAGGAGGGGTGGTGGGTGGAGACAGAGGCCTGGTGCCCCGGCTGCTGTGGAAGCCCCTGGACGACCAGGCAGAGGGAGGTCGCACAGAGTGAAGCCTAGGGTCACAGACCTGTTGGAGCTGCTGTTTATTAGTTCAAGCTCTGCTCTGAGGTGCTCTGTGTCAGCTCTGAGTGACAGGTGTGCTGGGGGTGCTCTGCAATGAGGGCTATGTGCACAGTTCCTGTGTGCCCAGCCCTGTCGGGGTACCTGTCCACGGGAGCTCCATATCCAGGGAGGGGCCTGCCCACGAGAGCCCCGTGGGCTGCTGGGTACCTGCCCAGGTGAGCTCCATATCCTGGGAGGGGTCTGACCATGATGGCCCCATGGGCTGCTGGGTACCTGCCCAGGTGAGCTCCATATCCTGGGAGGGGCCTGACCACCAGAGCCCCATGGGCTGCTGGGGACCTGGTAGAGGACGCCAGGACAGTCAGTGAAGCCACAGAGGATATACATCTAGTAGTTCCTAATTCCTACACCCTGCTGGTCATTCTACCATCCACCAGGACATGGTATTCTGTATTAGACTTCAATGATGCCTTCTTCTGTATTCCATTCGTCCCAGAGTCACAAGAAATTTTGGCTGTGAGTGGCAGGACTCAACATACAACAAAAACAATACTGCTGGGCCGTCCTGCCCCAGGGGTTCAAAAATTCCCACACCATCTTTGGGGAAACGTTAGCTAAAGACCTAAAAGATCTACCTCTGGAGAAGGGAACCCTCCTTCAATATGCAGATGACATTCTGATCACCAGCCCGACTAAGGAGGCCTCTGAACTACCTAGCCAATAAAAGATAGAAGGTGTCCAAGAAAAAGGCTCAAATATCACAAACTAAGGTGACCTTCTTGGGCTTCATTCGCTCAGAAGGTCGGAGAAGCCCACCCCAGGAAAGGGAAGAAGCCATTTGCAGCCTCACCCTTCCTGAAACTAGAAGACAGCTTAGGGGTTCCTGGGGAGACCGGGGTTTGCTGCATCTGGATCCCTAACTACAGTCTAATAGCTGGGCCTCTATATGAAACACTGAAAGGAAAAGATGATGATCCTTTTGAATAGAATCCAGAAGCGGCCTTTCAAGAATGGAAAGAGCAGTCAGTTCAGACCCGTGCCCTGGACCTCCCTAAGTTAGCTAAACCCTTTGACCTTTACATTCCTGGTCCAAGGCGAATCGCCCTTGGAGTATTAGTGCAAAAACTGGGACCACTTGAAATGGAACAATGCAAGAATGCCCTCCAGGCATTGGCCAGCCACCCCATCCGACCAGGATACTGGGGGTATCTAAAAACCTGGAAATCAGCAGCCCACAAGGCCAGCTCCCTCCTAAGGGAAAAGGACGCCACTTGGTGATCCTAACCACCCACCATGCCCTGAAGTTGCAGGGATTGCTCCGTGGGCACAATGACCTCGAGTGAGGAGGCCCTCCAACACCAACCTCCAGAGAGACAACCTGGGGCAATGGGCCCCCATGACGACTCGTGTGACCATCACTTGACCTGGAGCTTCTCTCAGAAAACAACAAGAGTGTGCCCCAAAAGAGCAGACTATTGCTTACAGGACTTACTGCACCCAGAGCGGAGCTAATAAACTTGGTAGGGGAACCGTAAATAACGCTGCCACCATAGAAAAGCCTACAGACACCGCGGTGACGGCGGCCAATGAGACCGGCTGTACTCCTGGCTACTTCAAAAGGCCGTTGACTGAGTGGCCATCATGGTCCTGGATCACCACCGGCCCTGGACTGTCTGGGAGTTGAGCAAGCAGGGCTCTGACACCTGGTGCTGTTTGTACGTTAATTCAGTGGCCTAACTGAAGAAAGCGCAGACTACTGGTCAGAGCATCTAGGCTGGCAGAAACCGTCAGCCTAAGGGGGCCGAACCAATGTGGAGCAGGGTAAAACGGCCCACCACCCCCCCACAGCGTCTCTGCACATCTCTTTCCTGGACCCTTAAAGATCATTAGAATCTATAAAACTTCCAATGCTGGTGCTCAGGCAGACGAGCAGTGAGGGAGGAGGCCTGGGGACAATCAACCTCACATGGAGGCTGCTTGGGAGAAGTCCTCCCCCTCGCCCCGGGTATGAGGACACCCAACTCAGCACGAAGCATTTACAGAAGAGGTGTATGCACCCTCAGCACCCCAAGAATGAGGAATGGGACAAAAGGCAGAGGAGGGCTTTGTCACTGGCAAAGCCCATGAAAAATTCCTGGGAGATGAAAATAGAATCTGGGCAATAAAATAAAGTCTAACCATTTTTTCCTTTGTGCTTTGTCTAATTTCACTTGCTCCTAGGTTTCCACATGCAGAGGTCCCACACCCGACACTTCAGACCCGATTTCCTAGTGCAAAATGGCTGGGCCGACACCTCAGCTCGTGGGGTCCCGTGCAGACTCTGCGACATAGAGCCTGAGCTCCAGCCAACCCGGCCCTCGAGAGCTCTACCCCCTCCCTCCTGCTGACGCTGCCAGGATCTCTACACAGCAGCCCGGCCCACAACCCGCAAGGGAGCACACACTCTCACCTCTCCATTCTCTGATCAAAATATAAAGTTTTCCTTTGCTTCTGAACCAAAGTCAGTCTCGATCTGTTGGCTCCAATGACACTGGGCAGGGAGACCCTTGTTGGGACCCACTCTGCAGGATCAGTAACAGAATTTGAGAACATTGTAACTTCAAAGAACAGATGTGTGAGCCAAACTGTAATTAACATAGAGCAGTGTATAAGGCTCGTGTAAAATAAGATGTTTCTAACACTTCCATTTGATATTTCCATCACTTTATTATAAGCAAGTTCAGTGGAGGGGTTTGTCTTATTTGTCAGGTCAACAGTAGAGAAATGCAGTGATTTCTTTCCAAGGATGGACATCTAATAATCTTGGTTGAAGTTTCAACCTTGTTTTGAATGATTTTCCATTGAAAATGATACCTCTCTTTCAGCTCCTAGATTTCTGAGAAGTATAAAATCTTATATTTTTTTATTACCAAAGGGGAAAGGTGGGAGGAGGGATAAATTAACAGTTTCAGATTAACATATACACACTGCTATGTATAAAATATATCATCAACAAGGAACTACTGTATAACACAGGGAACTATACTCAATATTTTGTAATGACCCCTAAGGGGAAATAATCTGAAAAACAATAGATATCTATATCGACATCATCTATCAACTACAGATAAAATGGAAACTAAAGGAGGCCGATGGTGAGCGTTTCTGAACCTGAAGACTTCAATCATCTAAAGTTCGGACTCTGACTAAGGCCCAAGTCCCTTAAAGAACACACATGTACCAGTAGCTTAAAAATTCCCCAGATTGGAGTTCGGGGAGAAACTGATTTGGAAAAATCCCTGGTGTTCTCCTTACATACACGGGACCTTTCCTACAGCTAAAACATGCCTGTGACACCCAGAAGATGGAACACGGTTGGATCAGGGAGATTTTGGAAAAGGCACAAAAACTCCTAATTTCCTGGTTGTTGGGTTCACCCCTCCAGCCTTTTTCCTTAAAATCTCCCCACTTGAGGATGTCAGCACCTTCAACATCCAGTTGCACAAAATTTGGAATTTTTCCAAAGGAAGAAGGGGAAGGAGGAGAAACAAGGAGAGCCAAGCCCTAGATGTTCGGACAGGAACATGTCACTCTACTTTCCAATCAGGAAGAAGAATTAAGCAAAGGCTTAGCCTGCCACCGGGAACCAGAGTAGGGCCAGAAGCAAACCAGCGGTTCTGCGGACAGCTCCCAAAAAAGCGAGTTGAAAAATGGAGCTCAGGGGCACTGCAATTCACAAACCTGCAGAGTTATAAATTATAACTATCGTCCAAAATTATATTGAGGGAAGTCAATGAAAAGGATTGGAAAGGAAGGCAGAATTGCAGGAAACAGATTTCAGGAGTTAGATTCGAATAGCCCCTAAAGCACATGAAAAGCGGCCAAACGTCGACAATGATGCACAAGGCCAAAAAGAGCATATGTGTTTTTTTCTGAATAAATTCAGGAAAAAACACATAGGCCCTCTTTGGCCAACCAAGCAAGCCGGAAATAAAATTCAGCACTACAAAGAAGTCTCACTTCCCATCGGTCAAAAGCGCCTTCCTAAAAAAGTGTAAAAAAAAAATACTGGAGAGGCCAGGGAGGACAGGGAGCATTGTTACACTGATGGTCGGGATGTAAATTGCCAATGGTGACTCTGGAGAAGGGTATGGTATTTCCTAAAACATCTAAAAAACACAGCTAGAGAGAAAGGGGCACATCCATTCATGGGCGTATAAATTGGAAAAATAAAAATCAAAAAGACACAGGCACCCCAAAGTTAAAGGGCTGCTCTGGTTACAAGAACCTCCACTTGTGTACATCTTAAATATCCCAGGGATGAAAAAAATGGTAAAGAAGTTGTGGTCCTTATGTACAATGGAATATCATTCAGCCATGAAATCAATGTCCTAAGGCTAGTAGCAGCATGATGAGTGGATTTAGGTACGACGATTCTAAGTGAAATAAGTCACACAGAAAAACACACTTATCATTAGATATCACTTAGAGAGGGAATGTAAAAACTGATACCCTTGAACTGAATTACAAAACAGAACAGAGTCACACATTTTGAAAACACACTATGGCTGCTTAACGCGAAAGGTGAGGTGGGGTGATGCATAAAACAAGGGTTTCAAATTAGCTCAGATACCGTTCCATAAACCAAATATGTAATAGACAAGACCTACTCCTTGCTCAGTGAACTGGACTCAACACCCCCTATTCACCGCACAAGAATATATCTGACTAGTAAGAATCTGAAAACCTATGTATTGATCTCTCTCTGGAAGAGAGTCAAGTGAGTGTAAAGTGGCATAAACACAGCCGTGAAAAGCAGCTAAACCCCATTTTAAAAATAAATTACCTTTAAAAACCCGTGAAACAAAGACAGGGAAAGAGAGACAAATTCTTACCAAATTCGTTCAGGGGCTGTGATGCAACCTGGATTGACCATATCTAGACCCACAGGTGATTGAGACATAAAGGTGGGCACTCATGGGGCTGAGACTTTGGGTGAGGTTGGGTGAGCAAACGCAGACCCTTTAAAGTAATACTGCGTGGTACCCATCCCATGGGTCCCAAATCTCCAGGTTCAAGGGCATCTTCCTACATCGAAAACATGCATGAGAAACCCAGAAGATGGTACACCGTCTGATCGGGAAAGGCTTCTGAAACGCACCTCATTTCTCATCTCCTTGTGCTGGGGTTCGCCTTTCCAGCCACTTTACTAGCAATCTCCCTACTTGGGGAATAAGCACCTTTAACCTCCTCTTCTCTGCAGGTTGCAATTTGTCCTGAGGATGAACGGGAAGAGGGGGAACCAATGAGAGACTAGATCTAGGTGTTGTGACAGGCACAGGCCACTCCATTTTCCCATCAGGAAGAAGAATTAACCACAGGCTCAACATGCCCCCCGGAACCAGAATAGGGCCTGAAGCAATCCTGCGCATTTGCGGCCAGCTCCCAAAAAATCCAGTTGAAAAATGGAGCTCAGGGACACTGCAATTCACAAAACTGCAGAGTTATAAATGATAAGTCTCGTACACAAATATATTGAGGGAAGGCAATGAAGAGGATTTGAAAGCAAGGCAGAATTGCAGGAAACAGGTATCAGGAGGTAGATTCGAATCGCCTTTAAAGCACATGAAAAGCGGCAAAACGTGGACAATGATGCCCTTGGCCTAAAAGGGCGTATGCGTTTTTTACTGAATATATTCAGGAAAAAACGCATACGCCCTTTTTGGCCAACCAAGCAACCTGGAAAGGCAAATCAGCGCTACAATGAAGTCTCGCTTCCCATCGTTCAAAGGCCGTGCTGAAAAAAGTGTCAAAACCAGAAATGCAGGAAAGGCCATGGAGAAATGGCAGCCTTGCTACGCTGATGGGCGGGATGTAAATTGCCAACAGCCACTCTGGACAAGTGTACGGTGTGTCCTGAAACATCTAAAACACACAGCTTAGAGAGCACAGGGCACTTCCACTCATGGGTGTGTAAATAGGGAAAAATAAAAATCAACAAGACACAGGCACCCCAAAATTTAGGGCTGCTCTGTTGACAAGAACCTCCACTTCATGACTCCTTAAATATCCCAGGAAATATTAAAATGGATAAAGATGTTGAGGTCCTTATGTACAATGGAATATCACTCAGACATGAAATCAATGTCATAAGGCTAGTAGAAGCAAGATGAGTGGATTTAGGTACGACGATTCTAAGTGAAATAAGTCACACAGAAAAAGACACTTATCATAAGCTATCACTTATAGAGGGAATGTAAAAACCACTACACTTGAACTGAATTACAAAACAGAACAGAGTCACACGTTTAGAAAACACACTATGGCTGCTTAACGGGAAAGGTGAGGTGGGGTGATGCATAAAACAAGGGTTTCAAATTCGCTCAGATACCGTTCCATACACCCAATATGTAATAGACAAGACCTACATCTTGCTCAGTGAACTGGACTCAACACCCCCTATTCACCGCACAAGAATATATCTGACTAGTAAGAATCGTAAAACCTATGTATTGATATCTCTCTGGAAGTGAGCCAAGTGGGTGTAAAGCCGCATAAACACAGCCGTGAAAAGCAGCTAAACCCCATTATAAAAATAAATTACTTTTAAAAACCCGTAAAGCAAAGACAGTGAAAGAGAGAGAAATTCTTACAAAATTCGTTCAGGGGCTGTGATGCAGCATGGATTGACCATATCTAGACCCACAGCTGGATGAGACATAAGGGGGGACAGTCTTGGGGCTGAGAGGTTGGGTGAGGTTGGGTGAGCAAACGCAGACCCTTTAAAGTAATACTGCGTGGTACCCATCCCATGGGTCCCAAATCTCCAGGTTCAAGGGCATCTTCCTACATCGAAAACATGCATGAGAAACCCAGAAGATGGTACACCGTGTGATTTTGAAAGGTTTCTAAAACGCACCCAATTTCTCATCTCCTTGTGCTCGGGTTCGCCTTTCCAGCTACTTTACTAGCAATCTCCCTACTTGGAGAACCAGCACCATTAACCTCCTGTTCCCTACAGGTTGCAATTTGTCCTGAGGATGAACGGGAAGAGGGGCAACCAATGAGAGACTAGATCTAGGTGTTGGGACAGGCACAGGTCACTCTATTTTCCCATCGGGAAGAAGAATTAACCACAGACTCAGCCTGCCGCTGGGAACCAGAATAGGGCCTGAGGCAATCCCGTGCTTTTGCGGCCAGCTCCCAAAAAAGACAGTTGAAAAATGGAGCTCAGGGGCACTGCCATACACAAACCTGCTGAGTTATAAATGATAACTCTCGTCCACAAATATATTGAGGGAAGGCAACGAAGAGGATTTGAAAGCAAGGCAGAATTGCAGGAAACAGATTTCAGGAGGTAGATTCGAATCGCCTTTAAAGCACATGAAAAGCGGCAAAATGTCGACAGTGATGCCCTTGGCCAAAAAGGGCGTATGCGTCTTTTCCTGAATATATTCAGGAAAAAACGCATACGCCCTTTTTGGCCCACCAAGCAACCTGGATAGGCAAATCAGCGCTACAAAGAAGTCTCGCTTCCCATCGGTCAAAAGGGCCATGCTGCAAAAAGTGTCAAAACCAGAAATGCAGGACAGGCCATGGAGAAATGGCAGCCTTGCTACGCTGATGGGCGGGATGTAAATTTCCAACAGCCACTCTGGAGAAGTGTACGGTGTGTCCTGAAACATCGAAAAAACACTGCTTAGGGAGCATAGGGCACGTCCACTCATGTTCGTATAAATTGGGAAAACTAAAAATCAGCAAGACACAGGCACCCCAATGTTTAGGGCTGCTCTGTTGACAAGAACCTCCACTTCATGACACCTTAAATATCCCAGGAAAGAGAAAAATGGATAAAGAAGCTGTGGTCCTTATGTACAATGGAATATCACTCAGACATGAAATCAATGTCATAAGGCTAGTAGAAGCAAGATGAGTGGATTTAGGTACGACGATTCTAAGTGAAATAAGTCACACAGAAAAAGACACTTATCATAAGCTATCACGTATAGAGGGAATGTAAAAAACGCTACTCTTGAACTGAATTACAAAACAGAACAGAGTCACACGTTTAGAAAACACACTATGGCTGCTTAACGGGAAAGGTGAGGTGGGGTGATGCATAAAACAAGGGTTTCAAATTCGCGCAGATACCGTTCCATACACCCAATATGTAATAGACAAGACCTACTCCTTGCTCAGTGAACTGGACTCAACACCCCCTATTCACCGCACAAGAATATATCTGACTAGTAAGAATCGTAAAACCTATGTATTGATGTCTCTCTGGAAGTGAGCCAAGTGGGTGTAAAGCCGCATAAACACAGCCGTGAAAAGCAGCTAAACCCCATTATAAAAATAAATTACTTTTAAAAACCCGTAAAACAAAGAAAGTGAAAGAGAGAGAAATTCTTACACAATTCGTCCAGGGGTTGTGATGCAACCTGGATTGACCATATCTAGACCTACAGCTGGATGAAACATAAGGGTGGACACTCTTGGGGCTGAGAGGTTGGGTGAGGTTGGGTGAGCAAACTCAGATCCTTTAAAGTAATACTGCGTGGTACCCATCCCATGGGTCCCAAATCTCCAGGTTCAAGGGCATCTTCCTACATCGAAAACATGCATGAGAAACCCAGAAGATGGTACACCGTGTGATTTTGAAAGGTTTCTAAAATGCACCCCATTTCTCACCTCCTTGTGCTAGGGTTCGCCTTTCCAGCTACTTTACTAGCAATCTCCCTACTTGGAGAATCAGCACCTTTAAGCTCCTGTTCCCTACAGGTTGCAATTTGTCCTGAGGATGAACGGGAAGAGGGGCAACCAATGAGAGACTAGATCTAGGTGTTGGGACAGGCACAGGTCACTCTATTTTCCCATCAGGAAGAAGAATTAACCACAGGCTCAGCCTGCCGCCCGGAACCAGAATAGGGCCTGAGGCAATCCCGTGCTTTTGCGGCCAGCTCCCAAAAAAGACAGTTGAAAAATGGAGCTCATGGGCACTGCCATTCACAAACCTGCTGAGTTATATATGATAACTCTCGTCCACAAATATATTGAGGGAAGGCAACGAAGAGGATTTGAAAGCAAGGCAGAATTGCAGGAAACAGGTTTCAGGAGGGAGATTCGAATCGCCTTTAAAGCACATGAAAAGTGGCAAAATGTCGACAGTGATGCCCTTGCCAAAAAGGGCGTATGCGTTTTTTCCTGAATATATTCAGGAAAAAACGCATACAAACTTTTTGGCCAACCAAGCAACCTGGAAAGGCAAATCAGTGCTACAATGAAGTCTCGCTTCCCATCGGTCAAAAGGGCTATGCTGCAAAAAGTGTCAAAACCAGAAATGCAGGACAGGCCATGGAGAAATGGCAGCCTTGCTACGCTGATGGGCGGGATGTAAATTGCCAACAGCCACTCTGGAGAAGTGTACGGTGTGTCCTGAAACATCGAAAAAACACTGCTTAGGGAGCATAGGGCACGTCCACTCATGGGCGTATAAATTGGGAAAACTAAAAATCAGCAAGACACAGGCACCCCAATGTTTAGGGCTGCTCTGTTGACAAGAACCTCCACTTCATGACACCTTAAATATCCCAGGAAAGAGAAAAATGGATAAAGAAGTTGTGGTCCTTATGTACAATGGAATATCACTCAGACATGAAATCAATGTCATAAGGCTAGTAGAAGCAAGATGAGTGGATTTAGGTACGACGATTCTAAGTGAAATAAGTCACACAGAAAAAGACAATTATCATAAGCTATCACTTATAGAGGGAATGTAAAAACCGCTACACTTGAACTGAATTACAAAACAGAACAGAGTCACACGTTTAGAAAACACACTATGGCTGCTTAACGGGAAAGGTGAGGTGGGGTGAGGCATAAAACAAGGGTTTCAAATTCGCTCAGATACCGTTCCATACACCCAATATGTAATAGACAAGACCTACTCCTTGCTCAGTGAACTGGACTCAAAACCCCCTATTCACCGCACAAGAATATATCTGACTAGTAAGAATCTTAAAACCTATGTATTGATATCTGTCTGGAAGTGAGTCAAGTGGGTGTAAAGCTGCATAAACACAGCCGTGAAAAGCAGCTAAACCCCATTATACAAATAAATTAGTTTTAAAAAGCCGTAAACAAAGACAGTGAAAGAGAGAGAAATTCTTACACAATTCGTTCAGGGGCTGTGATGCAACCTGGATTGACCATATCTAGACCCACAGCTGGATGAGACATAAGGGTGGACACTCTTGGGGCTGAGAGGTTGGGTGAGGTTGGGTGAGCAAACGCAGACCCTTTAAAGTAATACTGCCTGGTACCCATGCCATGGGTCCCAAATCTCCATGTTCAAGGGCATCTTCCTTCATCGAAAACATCCATGAGAAACCCAGAAGATGGTACACCGTGTGATTTTGAAAGGTTTCTAAAACGCACCCAATTTCTCATCTCCTTGTGCTCGGGTTCGCCTTTCCAGCTACTTTACTAGCAATCTCCCTACTTGGAGAATCAGTACCTTTAACCTCCTGTTCCCTACAGGTTGCAATTTGTCCTGAGGATGAACGGGAAGAGGGGCAACCAATGAGAGACTAGATCTAGGTGTTGGGACAGGCACAGGTCACTCTATTTTCCCATCGGGAAGAAGAATTAACCACAGACTCAGCCTGCCGCCGGGAAACAGAATAGGACCTGAGGCAATCCCGTGCTTTTGCGGCCAGCTCCGAAAAAAGACAGTTGAAAAATGGAGCTCAGGGGCACTGCCATACAAAAACCTGCTGAGTTATAAATGATAACTCTCGACCACAAATATATTGAGGGAAGGCAACGAAGAGGATTTGAAAGCAAGGCAGAATTGCAGGAAACAGATTTCAGGATGTAGATTCGAATCGCCTTTAAAGCACATGAAATGTGGCAAAATGTCGACAGTGATGCCCTTGGCCAAAAAGGGCGTATGCGTTTTTTCCTGAATATATTCAGGAAAAAACGCATACGCCCTTTTTGCCCCACCAAGCAACCTGGAAAGGCAAATCAGCGCTACAAAGAAGTCTCGCTTCCCATCGGTCAAAAGGGCCATGCTGCAAAAAGTGTCAAAACCAGAAAAGCAGGACAGGCCATGGAGAAATGGCTGCCTTGCTACGCTGATGGGCGGGATGTAAATTGCCAACAGCCACTCTGGAGAAGTGTACGGTGTGTCCTGAAACATCGAAAAAACACTGCTTAGGGAGCATAGGGCGCGTCCACTCATGTTCGTATAAATTGGGAAAACTAAAAATCAGCAAGACACAGGCACCCCAATGTTTAGGGCTGCTCTGTTGACAAGAACCTCCACTTCATGACACCTTAAATATCCCAGGAAAGAGAAAAATGGATAAAGAAGCTGTGGTCCTTATGTAGAATGGAATATCACTCAGACATGAAATCAATGTCATAAGGCTAGTAGAAGCAAGATGAGTGGATTTAGGTACGACGATTCTAAGTGAAATAAGTCACACAGAAAAAGACACTTATCATAAGCTATCACTTATAGAGGGAATGTAAAAACCACTACACTTGAACTGAATTACAAAACAGAACAGAGTCACACGTTTAGAAAACACACTATGGCTGCTTAACGGGAAAGGTGAGGTGGGGTGATGCATAAAACAAGGGTTTCAAATTCGCTCAGATACCGTTCCATACACCCAATATGTAATAGACAAGACCTACATCTTGCTCAGTGAACTGGACTCAACACCCCCTATTCACCGCACAAGAATATATCTGACAAGTAAGAATCATAAAACCTATGTATTGATATCTCTCTGGAAGTGAGCCAAGTGGGTGTAAAGCCGCATAAACACAGCCGTGAAAAGCAGCTAAACCCCATTATAAAAATAAATTACTTTTAAAAACCCGTAAAACAAAGACAGTGAAAGAGAGAGAAATTCTTACAAAATTCGTTCAGAGGCTGTGATGCAACCTGGATTGACCATATCTAGACCCACAGCTGGATGAGACATAAGGGTGGACACTCTTGGGGCTGAAAGTTTGGGTGAGGTTGTGTGAGCAAACGCAGACCCTTTAAAGTAATACTGCGTGGTACCCATCCCATGGTTCCCAAATCTCCAGGTTCAAGGGCATCTTCCTACATCGAAAACATGCATGAGAAACCCAGAAGATGGTACACCGTGTGATTTTGAAAGGTTTCTAAAACGCACCTCATTTCTCATCTCCTTGTGCTCGGGTTCGCCATTCCAGCTACTTTACTCGCAATCTCACTACTTAGAGAATCAGCACCTTTAACCTCCTGTTCCCTACAGGTTGCAATTTGTCCTGAGGATGAACGGGAAGAGGGGCAACCAATGAGAGACTAGATCTAGGTGTTGGGACAGGCACAGGTCACTCTATTTTCCCATCAGGAAGAAGAATTAACCACAGGCTCAGCCTGCCGCCCAGAAGCAGAATAGGGCCTGAGGCAATCCCGCGCTTTTGCGGCCAGCTCCCAAAAAAGCGAGTTGAAAAATGGAGCTCAGGGGCACTGCCATTCACAAACCTGCTGAGTTATAAATGATAACTCTCGTCCACAGATATATTGAAAGAAGGCAACGAAGAGGATTTGAAAGCAAGGCAGAATTACAGGAAACAGGTTTCAGGAGGTAGATTCGAATCGCCTTTTAAGCACATGAAAAGTGGCAAAACGTCGACAGTGATGCCCTTGCCAAAAAGGGCGTATGCGTTTTTTCCTGAATATATTCAGGAAAAAACGCATACACACTTTTTGGCCAACCAAGCAACCTGGAAAGGCAAATCAGTGCTACAAAGAATTCTCGCATCCCATCGGTCAAAAGGGCCATGCTGCAAAAAGTGTCAAAACCAGAAATGCAGGACAGGCCATGGAGAAATGGCAGCCTTGCTACGCTGATGGGCGGGATGTAAATTGCCAACAGCCACTCTGGAGAAGTGTACGGTGTGTCCTGAAACATCGAAAAAACACAGCTTAGGGAGCATAGGGCACGTCCACTCATGGGCGTATAAATTGGGAAAACTAAATATCAGCAAGACCCAGGCACCCCAATGTTTAGGGCTGCTCTGTTGACAAGAACCTCCACTTCATGACACCTTAAATATCCCAGGAAAGAGAAAAATGGATAAAGAAGTTGTGGTCCTTATGTACAATGGAATATCACTCAGACATGAAATCAATGTCATAAGGCTACTAGAAGCAAGATGAGTGGATTTAGGTACGACGATTCTAAGTGAAATAAGTCACACAGAAAAAGACACTTATCATAAGCTATCACTTATAGAGGGAATGTAAAAACCACTACACTTGAACTGAATTACAAAACAGAACAGAGTCACACGTTTAGAAAACACACTATGGCTGCTTAACGGGAAAGGTGAGGTGGGGTGAGGCATAAAACAAGGGTTTCAAATTCGCTCAGATACCGTTCCATACACCCAATATGTAATAGACGAGACCTACTCCTTGCTCAGTGAACTGGACTCAAAACCCCCTATTCACCGCACAAGAATATATCTGACTAGTAAGAATCTTAAAACCTATGTATTGATATCTGTCTGGAAGTGAGTCAAGTGGGTGTAAAGCCGCATAAACACAGCCGTGAAAAGCAGCTAAACCCCATTATAAAAATAAATTACTTTTAAAAAGCCGTAAACAAAGACAGTGAAAGAGAGAGAAATTCTTACACAATTCGTTCAGGGGCTGTGATGCAACCTGGATTGACCATATCTAGACCCACAGCTGGATGAGACATAAGGGTGGACACTCTTGGGGCTGAGATGTTGGGTGAGGTTGGGTGAGCAAACGCAGACCCTTTAAAGTATTACTGCCTGGTACCCATCCCATGGGTCCCAAATCTCCAGGTTCAAGGGCATCTTCCTACATCGAAAACATGCATGAGAAACCCAGAAGATGGTACACCGTGTGATTTTGAAAGGTTTCTAAAACGCACCTCATTTCTCATCTACTTGTGTTCGGGTTCGCCATTCCAGCTACTTTACTAACAATCTCCCTACTTGGAGAATCAGCACCTTTAACTTCCTGTTCCGTACAGGTTGCAATTTGTCCTGAGGATGAACGGGAAGAGGGGCAACCAATGAGAGACTAGATTTAGGTGTTGGGACAGGCACAGGTCACTCTATTTTCCCATCGGGAAGAAGAATTAACCACAGACTCAGCCTGCCGCTGGGAACCAGAATAGGGCCTGAGGCAATCCCGTGCTTTTGCGGCCAGCTCCGAAAAAAGACAGTTGAAAAATGGAGCTCAGGGGCACTGCCATACACAAACCTGCTGAGTTATAAATGATAACTCTCGTCCACAAATATATTGAGGGAAGGCAACGAAGAGGATTTGAAAGCAAGGAAGAATTGCAGGAAACAGATTTCAGGAGGTAGATTCGAATCGCCTTTAAAGCACATGAAAAGCGGCAAAATGTCGACAGTGATGCCCTTGGCCAAAAAGGGTGTATGCGTTTTTTCCTGAATATATTCAGGAAAAAACGCAAACGCCCTTTTTGGCCCACCAAGCAACCTGGAAAGGCAAATCAGCGCTACAAAGAATTCTCGCATCCGATCGGTCAAAAGGGCCATGCTGCAAAAAGTGTCAAAACCAGAAATGCAGGACAGGCCATGGAGAAATGGCAGCCTTGCTACGCTGATGGGCGGGATGTAAATTGCTAACAGCCACTCTGGAGAAGTGTACGGTGTGTCCTGAAACATCGAAAAAACACTGCTTAGGGAGCATAGGGCACGTCCACTCATGGGCGTATAAATTGGGAAAACTAAAAATCAGCAAGACACAGGCACCCCAATGTTTAGGGCTGCTCTGTTGAGAAGAACCTCCACGTCATGACACCTTAAATATCCCAGGAAAGAGAAAAATGGATAAAGAAGCTGTGGTCCTTATGTACAATGGAATATCACTCAGACATGAAATCAATGTCATAAGGCTAGTAGAAGCAAGATGAGTGGATTTAGGTATGACGATTCTAAGTGAAATAAGTCACACAGAAAAAGACACTTATCATAAGCTATCACTTATAGAGGGAATGTAAAAACCGCTACACTTGAACTGAATTACAAAACAGAACAGAGTCACACGTTTAGAAAACACACTATGGCTGCTTAACGGGAAAGGTGAGGTGGGGTGAGGCATAAAACAAGGGTTTCAAATTCGCTCAGATACCGTTCCATACACCCAATATGTAATAGACAAGACCTACTCCTTGCTCAGTGAACTGGACTCAAAACCCCCTATTCACCGCACAAGAATATATCTGACTAGTAAGAATCTTAAAACCTATGTATTGATATCTGTCTGGAAGTGAGTCAAGTGGGTGTAAAGCCGCATAAACACAGCCGTGAAAAGCAGCTAAACCCCATTATACAAATAAATTAGTTTTAAAAAGCCGTAAACAAAGACAGTGAAAGAGAGAGAAATTCTTACACAATTCGTTCAGGGGCTGTGATGCAACCTGGATTGACCATATCTAGACCCACAGCTGGATGAGACATAAGGGTGGACACTCTTGGGGCTGAGAGGTTGGGTGAGGTTGGGTGAGCAAACGCAGACCCTTTAAAGTAATACTGCCTGGTACCCATGCCATGGGTCGCAATCTCCAGGTTCAAGGGCATCTTCCTTCATCGAAAACATCCATGAGAAACCCAGAAGATGGTACACCGTGTGATTTTGAAAGGTTTCTAAAACGCACCCAATTTCTCATCTCCTTGTGCTCGGGTTCGCCTTTCCAGCTACTTTACTAGCAATCTCCCTACTTGGAGAATCAGCACCTTTAACCTCCTGTTCCCTACAGGTTGCAATTTGTCCTGAGGATGAACGGGAAGAGGGGCAACCAATGAGAGACTAGATCTAGGTGTTGGGACAGGCACAGGTCACTCTATTTTCCCATCGGGAAGAAGAATTAACCACAGACTCAGCCTGCCGCCGGGAAACAGAATAGGACCTGAGGCAATCCCGTGCTTTTGCGGCCAGCTCCGAAAAAAGACAGTTGAAAAATGGAGCTCAGGGGCACTGCCATACAAAAACCTGCTGAGTTATAAATGATAACTCTCGACCACAAATATATTGAGGGAAGGCAACGAAGAGGATTTGAAAGCAAGGCAGAATTGCAGGAAACAGATTTCAGGATGTAGATTCGAATCGCCTTTAAAGCACATGAAATGTGGCAAAATGTCGACAGTGATGCCCTTGGCCAAAAAGGGCGTATGCGTTTTTTCCTGAATATATTCAGGAAAAAACGCATACACCCTTTTTGGCCCACCAAGCAACCTGGAAAGGCAAATCAGCGCTACAAAGAAGTCTCGCTTCCCATCGGTCAAAAGGGCCATGCTGCAAAAAGTGTCAAAACCAGAAAAGCAGGACAGGCCATGGAGAAATGGCTGCCTTGCTACGCTGATGGGCGGGATGTAAATTGCCAACAGCCACTCTGGAGAAGTGTACGGTGTGTCCTGAAACATCGAAAAAACACAGCTTAGGGAGCATAGGGCACGTCACCTCATGGGCGTATAAATTGGGAAAACCAAAAATCAGCAAGACACAGGCATCCCAAAGTTTAGGGCTGCTCTGTTGACAAGAACCTCCACTTCATGACACCTTAAATATCCCAGGAAGGAGAAAAATGGATAAAGAAGTTGTGGTCCTTATGTACAATGGAATATCACTCAGACATGAAATCAATGTCATAAGGCTAGTAGAAGCAAGATGAGTGGATTTAGGTACGACAATTCTAAGGGAAATAAGTCACACAGAAAAAGACACTTATCATAAGCTATCACGTATAGAGGGAATGTAAAAACTGCTACACTTGAACTGAATTACAAAAGAGAACAGAGTCACACGTTTAGAAAACACACTATGGCTGCTTAACGGGAAAGGTGAGGTGGGGTGATGCATAAAACAAGGGTTTCAAATTAGCTCAGATACCGTTCCATACACCCAATATGTAATAGACAAGACCTACTCCTTGCTCAGTGAACTGGACTCAACACCCACTATTCACCGCACAAGAATATATGTGACTAGTAAGAATCTTAAAACCTATGTATTGATATCTGTCTGGAAGTGAGTCAAGTGGGTGTAAAGCCGCATAAACACAGCCATGAAAAGCAGCTAAACCCCATTATAAAAATAAATTCCTTTTAAAAACCCGTAAAACAAAGACAGTGAAAGAGAGAGACATTCTTACAAAATTCGTTCAGAGGCTGTGATGCAACCTGGATTGACCATATCTAGACCCACAGCTGGATGAGACATAAGGGTGGACACTCTTGGGGCTGAAAGGTTGGGTGAGGTTGGGTGAGCAAACGCAGACCCTTTAAAGTAATACTGCGTGGTACCCATCCCATGGGTCCCAAATCTCCAGGTTCAAGAGCATTTTCCTACATCGAAAACATGCATGAGAAACCCAGAAGATGGTACACCGTGTGATTTTGAAAGGGTTCTAAAACGCACCTCATTTCTCATCTCCTTGTGCTCGGGTTCGCCATTCCAGCTAATTTACTAGCAATCTCCCTACTTGGAGAATCAGCCCCTTTAACCTCCTGTTCCCTACAGGTTGCAATTTGTCCTGAGGATGAACGGGAAGAGGGGCAACCAATGAGAGACTAGATCTAGGTGTTGGGACAGGCACAGGTCACTCTATTTTCCCATCAGGAAGAAGAATTAACCACAGGCTAAGCCTGCTGCCCAGAAGCAGAATAGGGCCTGAGGCAATCCCGCGCTTTTACGGCCAGCTCCCAAAAAAGCGAGTTGAAAAATGGAGCTCAGGGGCACTGCCATTCACAAATATGCTGAGTTATAAATGATAACTCTCGTCCACAAATATATTGAGGGAAGGCAACGAAGAGGATTTGAAAGCAAGGGAGAATGGCAGGAAACAGGTTTCAGGAGGTAGATTCGAATCGCCTTTAAAGCACATGAAAAGAGGCAAAACTTCGACAATGATGCCCTTGGCCAAAAAGGGCGTTGCGTTTATTCCTGAATATATTCAGGAAAAAACGCATACTCCCTTTTTGGCCAACCAAGCAACCTGGAAAGGCTAATCAGCGCTACAAAGAAGTCTCGCTTCCCATCGGTCAAAAGGGCCATGCTGCAAAATGTGTCAAAACCAGAAATGCAGGACAGGCCATGGAGAAATGGCAGCCTTGCTACGCTGATGGGCGGGATGTAAATTGCCAACAGCCACTCTGGAGAAGTGTACGGTGTGTCCTGAAACATCGAAAAAACACAGCTTAGGGAGCATAGGGCACGTCCACTCATGGGCGTATAAATTGGGAAAACTAAAAATCAGCAAGACACAGGCACCCCAATGTTTAGGGCTGCTCTGTTGACAAGAACCTCCACTTCATGACACCTTAAATATCCCAGGAAAGAGAAAAATGGATAAAGAAGTTGTGGTCCTTATGTACAATGGAATATCACTCAGCCATGAAATCAATGTCATAAGGCTAGTAGAAGCAAGATGAGTGGATTTAGGTATGACGATTCTAAGTGAAATAAGTCACACAGAAAAAGACACTTATCATAAGCTATCACTTATAGAGGGAATGTAAAAACCGCTACACTTGAACTGAATTACAAAACAGAACAGAGTCACACGTTTAGAAAACACACTATGGCTGCTTAAAGGGAAAGGTGAGGTGGGGTGATGCATAAAACAAGGGTTTCAAATTAGCTCAGATAACGTTCCATACACCCAATATGTAATAGACAAGACCTACTCCTTGCTCAGTGAACTGGACTCAACACCCCCTATTCACCGCACAAGAATATATGTGTCTAGTAAGAATCTTAAAACCTATGTATTGATATCTGTCTGGAAGTGAGTCAAGTGGGTGTAAAGCCGCATAAACACAGCCATGAAAGGCAGCTAAACCCCATTATAAAAATAAATTACTTTTAAAAACCCGTAAAACAAAGACAGTGAAAGAGAGAGAAATTCTTACAAAATTCGTTCAGAGGCTGTGATGCAACCTGGATTGACCATATCTAGACCCACAGCTGGATGAGACATAAGGGTGGACACTCTTGGGGCTGAAAGTTTGGGTGAGGTTGTGTGAGCAAACGCAGACCCTTTAAAGTAATACTGCGTGGTACCCATCCCATGGTTCCCAAATCTCCAGGTTCAAGGGCATCTTCCTACATCGAAAACATGCATGAGAAACCCAGAAGATGGTACACCGTGTGATTTTGAAAGGTTTCTAAAACGCACCTCATTTCTCATCTCCTTGTGCTCGGGTTCGCCATTCCAGCTACTTTACTCGCAATCTCACTACTTAGAGAATCAGCACCTTTAACCTCCTGTTCCCTACAGGTTGCAATTTGTCCTGAGGATGAACGGGAAGAGGGGCAACCAATGAGAGACTAGATCTAGGTGTTGGGACAGGCACAGGTCACTCTATTTTCCCATCAGGAAGAAGAATTAACCACAGGCTCAGCCTGCCGCCCAGAAGCAGAATAGGGCCTGAGGCAATCCCGCGCTTTTGCGGCCAGCTCCCAAAAAAGCGAGTTGAAAAATGGAGCTCAGGGGCACTGCCATTCACAAACCTGCTGAGTTATAAATGATAACTCTCGTCCACAGATATATTGAGGTAAGGCAACGAAGAGGATTTGAAAGCAAGGCAGAATTACAGGAAACAGGTTTCAGGAGGTAGATTCGAATCGCCTTTTAAGCACATGAAAAGTGGCAAAACGTCGACAGTGATGCCCTTGCCAAAAAGGGCGTATGCGTTTTTTCCTGAATATATTCAGGAAAAAACGCATACACACTTTTTGGCCAACCAAGCAACCTGGAAAGGCAAATCAGTGCTACAAAGAATTCTCGCATCCCATCGGTCAAAAGGGCCATGCTGCAAAAAGTGTCAAAACCAGAAATGCAGGACAGGCCATGGAGAAATGGCAGCCTTGCTACGCTGATGGGCGGGATGTAAATTGCCAACAGCCACTCTGGAGAAGTGTACGGTGTGTCCTGAAACATCGAAAAAACACAGCTTAGGGAGCATAGGGCACGTCCACTCATGGGCGTATAAATTGGGAAAACTAAATATCAGCAAGACCCAGGCACCCCAATGTTTAGGGCTGCTCTGTTGACAAGAACCTCCACTTCATGACACCTTAAATATCCCAGGAAAGAGAAAAATGGATAAAGAAGTTGTGGTCCTTATGTACAATGGAATATCACTCAGACATGAAATCAATGTCATAAGGCTACTAGAAGCAAGATGAGTGGATTTAGGTACGACGATTCTAAGTGAAATAAGTCACACAGAAAAAGACACTTATCATAAGCTATCACTTATAGAGGGAATGTAAAAACCACTACACTTGAACTGAATTACAAAACAGAACAGAGTCACACGTTTAGAAAACACACTATGGCTGCTTAACGGGAAAGGTGAGGTGGGGTGAGGCATAAAACAAGGGTTTCAAATTCGCTCAGATACCGTTCCATACACCTAATATGTAATAGAAGAGACCTACTCCTTGCTCAGTGAACTGGACTCAAAACCCCCTATTCACCGCACAAGAATATATCTGACTAGTAAGAATCTTAAAACCTATGTATTGATATCTGTCTGGAAGTGAGTCAAGTGGGTGTAAAGCCGCATAAACACAGCCGTGAAAAGCAGCTAAACCCCATTATAAAAATAAATTACTTTTAAAAAGCCGTAAACAAAGACAGTGAAAGAGAGAGAAATTCTTACACAATTCGTTCAGGGGCTGTGATGCAACCTGGATTGACCATATCTAGACCCACAGCTGGATGAGACATAAGGGTGGACACTCTTGGGGCTGAGATGTTGGGTGAGGTTGGGTGAGCAAACGCAGACCCTTTAAAGTATTACTGCCTGGTACCCATCCCATGGGTCCCAAATCTCCAGGTTCAAGGGCATCTTCCTACATCGAAAACATGCATGAGAAACCCAGAAGATGGTACACCGTGTGATTTTGAAAGGTTTCTAAAACGCACCTCATTTCTCATCTACTTGTGTTCGGGTTCGCCATTCCAGCTACTTTACTAACAATCTCCCTACTTGGAGAATCAGCACCTGTAACTTCCTGTTCCGTACAGGTTGCAATTTGTCCTGAGGATGAACGGGAAGAGGGGCAACCAATGAGAGACTAGATCTAGGTGTTGGGACAGGCACAGGTCACTCTATTTTCCCATTGGGAAGAAGAATTAACCACAGACTCAGCCTGCCGCTGGGAACCAGAATAGGGCCTGAGGCAATCCCGTGCTTTTGCGGCCAGCTCCGAAAAAAGACAGTTGAAAAATGGAGCTCAGGGGCACTGCCATACACAAACCTGCTGAGTTATAAATGATAACTCTCGTCCACAAATATATTGAGGGAAGGCAACGAAGAGGATTTGAAAGCAAGGAAGAATTGCAGGAAACAGATTTCAGGAGGTAGATTCGAATCGCCTTTAAAGCACATGAAAAGCGGCAAAATGTCGACAGTGATGCCCTTGGCCAAAAAGGGTGTATGCGTTTTTTCCTGAATATATTCAGGAAAAAACGCAAACGCCCTTTTTGGCCCACCAAGCAACCTGGAAAGGCAAATCAGCGCTACAAAGAATTCTCGCATCCCATCGGTCAAAAGGGCCATGCTGCAAAAAGTGTCAAAACCAGAAATGCAGGACAGGCCATGGAGAAATGGCAGCCTTGCTACGCTGATGGGCGGGATGTAAATTGCTAACAGCCACTCTGGAGAAGTGTACGGTGTGTCCTGAAACATCGAAAAAACACTGCTTAGGGAGCATAGGGCACGTCCACTCATGGGCGTATAAATTGGGAAAACTAAAAATCAGCAAGACACAGGCACCCCAATGTTTAGGGCTGCTCTGTTGACAAGAACCTCCACGTCATGACACCTTAAATATCCCAGGAAAGAGAAAAATGGATAAAGAAGTTGTGGTCCTTATGTACAATGGAATATCACTCAGACATGAAATCAATGTCATAAGGCTAGTAGAAGCAAGATGAGTGGATTTAGGTATGACGATTCTAAGTGAAATAAGTCACACAGAAAAAGACACTTATCATAAGCTATCACTTATAGAGGGAATGTAAAAACCGCTACACTTGAACTGAATTACAAAACAGAACAGAGTCACACGTTTAGAAAACACACTATGGCTGCTTAACGGGAAAGGTGAGGTGGGGTGAGGCATAAAACAAGGGTTTCAAATTCGCTCAGATACCGTTCCATACACCCAATATGTAATAGACAAGACCTACTCCTTGCTCAGTGAACTGGACTCAACACCCCCTATTCACCACACAAGAATATATCTGACTAGTAAGAATCTTAAAACCTATGTATTGATATCTGTCTGGAAGTGAGTCAAGTGGGTGTAAAGCCGCATAAACACAGCCGTGAAAAGCAGCTAAACGCCATTATACAAATAAATTAGTTTAAAAAAGCCGTAAACAAAGACAGTGAAAGAGAGAGAAATTCTTACACAATTCGTTCAGGGGCTGTGATGCAACCTGGATTGACCATATCTAGACCCACAGCTGGATGAGACATAAGGGTGGACACTCTTGGGGCTGAGAGGTTGGGTGAGGTTGGGTGAGCAAACGCAGACACTTTAAAGTAATACTGCCTGGTACCCATGCCATGGGTCCCAAATCTCCAGGTTCAAGGGCATCTTCCTTCATCGAAAACATGCATGAGAAACCCAGAAGATGGTACACCGTGTGATTTTGAAAGGTTTCTAAAACGCACCAAATTTCTCATCTCCTTGTGCTCGGGTTCGCCTTTCCAGCTACTTTACTAGCAATCTCCCAACTTGGAGAATCAGCACCTTTAACCTCCTGTTCCATACAGGTTGCAATTTGTCCTGAGGATGAACGGGAAGAGGGTCAACCAATGAGAGACTAGATCTAGGTATTGGGACAGGCACAGGTCACTCTATTTTCCATCGGGAAGAAGAATTAACCACAGACTCAGCCTGCCACCGGGAAACAGAATAGGACCTGAGGCAATCCCGTCCTTTTGCGGCCAGCACCGAAAAAAGACAGTTGAAAAATGGAGCTCAGGGGCACTGCCATACACAAACCTGCTGAGTTATAAATGATAACTCTCGACCACAAATATATTGAGGGAAGGCAACAAAGAGGATTTGAAAGCAAGGCAGAATTGCAGGAAACAGATTTCAGGATGTAGATTCGAATCGCCTTTAAAGCACATGAAATGTGGCAAAATGTCGACAGTGATGCCCTTGGCCAAAAAGGGCGTATGCGTTTTTTCCTGAATATATTCAGGAAAAAACGCATACGCCCTTTTTGGCCCACCAAGCAACCTGGAAAGGCAAATCAGCGCTACAAAGAAGTCTCGCTTCCCATCGGTCAAAAGGGCCATGCTGCAAAAAGTGTCAAAACCAGAAATGCAGGACAGGCCATGGAGAAATGGCAGCCTTGCTACGCTGATGGGCGGGATGTAAATTGCCAACAGCCACTCTGGAGAAGTGTACGGTGTGTCCTGAAACATCGAAAAAACACTGCTTAGGGAGCATAGGGCACGTCCACTCATGTTCGTATAAATTGGGAAAACTAAAAATCAGCAAGACACAGGCACCCCAATGTTTAGGGCTGCTCTGTTGACAAGAACCTCCACTTCATGACACCTTAAATATCCCAGGAAAGAGAAAAATGGATAAAGAAGCTGTGGTCCTTATGTACAATGGAATATCACTCAGCCATGAAATCAATGTCATAAGGCTAGTAGAAGCAAGATGAGTGGATTTAGGTACGACGATTCTAAGTGAAATAAGTCACACAGAAAAAGACACTTATCATAAGCTATCACTTATAGAGGGAATGTAAAAACCGCTACACTTGAACTGAATTACAAAACAGAACAGAGTCACACGTTTAGAAAACACACTATGGCTGCTTAACTGGAAAGGTGAGGTGGAGTGATGCATAAAACAAGGGTTTCAAATTCGCTCAGATACCGTTCCATACACCCAATATGTAATAGACAAGACCTACATCTTGCTCAGTGAACTGGACTCAACACCCCCTATTCACCGCACAAGAATATATCTGACTAGTAAGAATCGTAAAACCTATGTATTGATATCTCTCTGGACGTGAGCCAAGTGGGTGTAAAGCCACATAAACACAGCCGTGAAAAGCAGCTAAACCCCATTATAAAAATAAATTACTTTTAAAAACCCGTAAAGCAAAGACAGTGAAAGAGAGAGAAATTCTTACAAAATTCGTTCAGGGGCTGTGATGCAACATGGATTGACCATATCTAGACCCACAGCTGGATTAGACATAATGGGGGACAGTCTTGGGGCTGAGAGTTTGGGTGAGGTTGGGTGAGCAAACGCAGACCCTTTAAAGTAATACTGCGTGGTACCCATCCCATGGGTCCCAAATCTCCAGGTTCAAGGGCATCTTCCTACAACGAAAACATGCATGAGAAACCCAGAAGATGGTACACCGTGTGATTTTGAAAGGTTTCTAAAACGCACCCCATTTCTCATCTCCTTGTGCTAGGGTTCGCCATTCCAGCTACTTTACTAGCAATCTCCCTACTTGGAGAATCAGCACCTTTAAGCTCCTGTTCCCTACAGGTTGCAATTTGTCCTGAGGATGAACGGGAAGAGGGGCAACCAATGAGAGACTAGATCTAGGTGTTGGGACAGGCAGAGGTCACTCTATTTTCCCATCAGGAAGAAGAATTAACCACAGGCTCAGCCTGCCGCCCAGAAGCAGAATAGGGCCTGAGGCAATCCCGCGCTTTTGCGGCCAGCTCCCAAAAAAGCGAGTTGAAAAATGGAGCTCAGGGGCACTGCCTTTCACAAACCCGCTGAGTTATAAATGATAACTCTCGTCCACAGATATATTGAGGGAAGGCAACGAAGAGGATTTGAAAGCAAGGCAGAATGGCAGGAAACAGGTTTCAAGAGGTAGATTCGAATCGCCTTTAAAGCACATGAAATGTGGCAAAATGTCGACAGTGACCCGTTGGCCAAAAAGGGCGTTTGCGTTTTTTCCTGAATATATTCAGGAAAAAACGCATACGCCCTTTTTGGCCAACCAAGCAACCTGGAAAGGCAAATCAGCGCTACAAAGAAGTCTCGCTTCCCATCGGTCAAAAGGGCCATGCTGCAAAAAGTGTCAAAACCAGAAATGCAGGACAGGCCATGGAGAAATGGCAGCCTTGCTACGCTGATGGGCGGGATGTAAATTGCCAACAGCCACTCTGGAGAAGTGTACGGTGTGTCCTGAAACATCGAAAAAACACAGTTTAGGGAGCATAGGGCACGTCACCTCATGGGCGTATAAATTGGGAAAACCAAAAATCAGCAAGACACAGGCATCCCAAAGTTTAGGGCTGCTCTGTTGACAAGAACCTCCACTTCATGACACCTTAAATATCCCAGGAAGGAGAAAAATGGATAAAGAAGTTGTGGTCCTTATGTACAATGGAATATCACTCAGACATGAAATCAATGACATAAGGCTAGTAGAAGCAAGATGAGTGGATTTAGGTACGACAATTCTAAGGGAAATAAGTCACACAGAAAAAGACACTTATCATAAGCTATCACGTATAGAGGGAATGTAAAAACTGCTACACTTGAACTGAATTACAAAAGAGAACAGAGTCACACGTTTAGAAAACACACTATGGCTGCTTAACGGGAAAGGTGAGGTGGGGTGATGCATAAAACAAGGGTTTCAAATTAGCTCAGATACCGTTCCATACACCCAATATGTAATAGACAAGACCTACTCCTTGCTCAGTGAACTGGACTCAACACCCACTATTCACCGCACAAGAATATATGTGACTAGTAAGAATCTTAAAACCTATGTATTGATATCTGTCTGGAAGTGAGTCAAGTGGGTGTAAAGCCGCATAAACACAGCCATGAAAAGCAGCTAAACCCCATTATAAAAATAAATTCCTTTTAAAAACCCGTAAAACAAAGACAGTGAAAGAGAGAGACATTCTTACAAAATTCGTTCAGAGGCTGTGATGCAACCTGGATTGACCATATCTAGACCCACAGCTGGATGAGACATAAGGGTGGACACTCTTGGGGCTGAAAGGTTGGGTGAGGTTGGGTGAGCAAACGCAGACCCTTTAAAGTAATACTGCGTGGTACCCATCCCATGGGTCCCAAATCTCCAGGTTCAAGAGCATTTTCCTACATCGAAAACATGCATGAGAAACCCAGAAGATGGTACACCGTGTGATTTTGAAAGGGTTCTAAAACGCACCTCATTTCTCATCTCCTTGTGCTCGGGTTCGCCATTCCAGCTAATTTACTAGCAATCTCCCTACTTGGAGAATCAGCCCCTTTAACCTCCTGTTCCCTACAGGTTGCAATTTGTCCTGAGGATGAACGGGAAGAGGGGCAACCAATGAGAGACTAGATCTAGGTGTTGGGACAGGCAGAGGTCACTCTATTTTCCCATCAGGAAGAAGAATTAACCACAGGCTAAGCCTGCTGCCCAGAAGCAGAATAGGGCCTGAGGCAATCCCGCGCTTTTACGGCCAGCTCCCAAAAAAGCGAGTTGAAAAATGGAGCTCAGGGGCACTGCCATTCACAAATATGCTGAGTTATAAATGATAACTCTCGTCCACAAATATATTGAGGGAAGGCAACGAAGAGGATTTGAAAGCAAGGGAGAATGGCAGGAAACAGGTTTCAGGAGGTAGATTCGAATCGCCTTTAAAGCACATGAAAAGAGGCAAAACTTCGACAATAATGCCCTTGGCCAAAAAGGGCGTTGCGTTTTTTCCTGAATATATTCAGGAAAAAACGCATACTCCCTTTTTGGCCAACCAAGCAACCTGGAAAGGCTAATCAGCGCTACAAAGAAGTCTCGCTTCCCATCGGTCAAAAGGGCCATGCTGCAAAATGTGTCAAAACCAGAAATGCAGGACAGGCCATGGAGAAATGGCAGCCTTGCTACGCTGATGGGCGGGATGTAAATTGCCAACAGCCACTCTGGAGAAGTGTACGGTGTGTCCTGAAACATCGAAAAAACACAGCTTAGGGAGCATAGGGCACGTCCACTCATGGGCGTATAAATTGGGAAAACTAAAAATCAGCAAGACACAGGCACCCCAATGTTTAGGGCTGCTCTGTTGACAAGAACCTCCACTTCATGACACCTTAAATATCCCAGGAAAGAGAAAAATGGATAAAGAAGTTGTGGTCCTTATGTACAATGGAATATCACTCAGCCATGAAATCAATGTCATAAGGCTAGTAGAAGCAAGATGAGTGGATTTAGGTATGACGATTCTAATTGAAATAAGTCACACAGAAAAAGACACTTATCATAAGCTATCACTTATAGAGGGAATGTAAAAACCGCTACACTTGAACTGAATTACAAAACAGAACAGAGTCACACGTTTAGAAAACACACTATGGCTGCTTAAAGGGAAAGGTGAGGTGGGGTGATGCATAAAACAAGGGTTTCAAATTAGCTCAGATAACGTTCCATACACCCAATATGTAATAGACAAGACCTACTCCTTGCTCAGTGAACTGGACTCAACACCCCCTATTCACCGCACAAGAATATATGTGTCTAGTAAGAATCTTAAAACCTATGTATTGATATCTGTCTGGAAGTGAGTCAAGTGGGTGTAAAGCCGCATAAACACAGCCGTGAAAAGCAGCTAAACCCCATTATAAAAAAAAAACATTACTTTTAAAAACACGTAAAACAAAGACAGTGAAAGAGAGAGAAATTCTTAAAAATTCGTTCAGAGGCTGTGATGCAACCTGGATTGACCATATCTAGGCCCACAGCTGGATGAGACATAAGGGTGGACACTCTTGGGGCTGAGAGTTTGGGTGAGGTTGGGTGAGCAAACGCAGTCCATTTAAAGTAATACTGTGTGATACCCATCCCATGTGTGCCAAATCTCCAGGTTCAAGGGCATCTTCGTACATCGAAAACATGCATGAGAAACCCAGAAAATGGTACACCGTGTGATTTTTGAAAGGTTTCTAAAACGCACCCAATTTCTCATCTCCTTGTGCTCGGGTTCGCCTTTCCAGCTACTTTACTAGCAATCTCCCTACTTGGAGAATCAGCACCTTTAACCTCCTGTTCCCTACAGGTTGCAATTTGTCCTGAGGATGAACGGGAAGAGGGGCAACCAATGAGAGACTAGATCTAGGTGTTGGGACAGGCACAGGTCACTCTATTTTCCCATCAGGAAGAAGAATTAACCACAGGCTCAGCCTGCCGCCCAGAAGCAGAATAGGGCCTGAGGCAATCCCGCGCTTTTGCGGCCAGCTCCCAAAAAAGACAGTTGAAAAATGGAGCTCAGGGAAACTGCAATTCAAAAACCTCAGAGTTATAAATGATAACTCTCGTCCACAAATATATTGAGGGAAGGCAACGAAGAGGATTTGAAAGCAAGGCAGAATTGCAGGAAACAGATTTCAGGAGGTAGATACGAATCGCCTTTAAAGCACATGAAAAGCGGCAAAACGTCGACAATGATGCCCTTGGCCAAAAAGGGCGTATGCGTTTTTTCCTGAATATATTCAGGAAAAAACGCATACGCCCTTTTTGGCCAACCAAGCAACCTGGAAAGGCAAATCAGCGCTACAAAGAAGTCTCGCTTCCCATCGGTGAAAAGGGCCATGCTTCAAAAAGTGTCAAAACCAGAAATGCAGGACAGGCCATGGAGAAATGGCAGCCTTGCTACGCTGATGGGCGGGATATAAATTGCCAACAGCCACTCTGGAGACGTGTACGGTGTGTCCTGAAACATCGAAAAAACACAGCTTAGGGAGCATAGGGCACGTCCATTCATGGGCGTATAAATTGGGAAAAATAAAAATCAGCAAGACACAGGCACCCCAAAGTTTAGGGCTGCTCTGTTGACAAGAACCTCCACTTCATGACACCTTAAATATCCCAGGAAAGAGAAAAATGGATAAAGAAGTTGTGGTCCTTATGTACAATGGAATATCACTCAGACATAAAATCAATGTCATAAGGCAAGTAGAAGCAAGATGAGTGGAGTTAGATACAACGATTCTAAGTGAAATAAGTCACACAGAAAAAGACACTTATCATAAGCTATCACTTATAGAGGGAATGTAAAAACCGCTACACTTGAACTAAATTACAAAACAAAACAGTCACACGTTTAGAAAACACACTATGGCAGCTTAACGGGAAAGGTGAGGTGGGGTGATGCATAAAACAAGGGTTTCAAATTCGCTCAGATACCGTTCCATACACCCAATATGTAATTGACAAGACCTAGTCCTTGCTCAGTGAACTGTACTCAACACCCCCTATTCATTGCACAAGAATATATGTGACTATTAAGAATCTTAAAACCTATGTATTGATATCTGTCTGAAAGTGAGTCAAGTGGGTGTAAATCCGCATAAACACAGCCGTGAAAAGCAGCTAAACCCCATTATAGAAATAAATTATTTTTAAAAACCCGTAAAACAAAGACAGTGAAAGAGAGAGAAATTCTTACAAAATTCGTTCAGAGGCTGTGATGCAATCTGGATTGACCATATCTAGACCCACACCTGGATGAGATATAAGGGTGGACACTCTTGTGGCTGAGAGGTTGGGTGAGGTTGGGTGAGCAAACACAGACACTTTAAAGTAATACTGCGTGGTACCCATCCCATGGGTCCCAAATCTCCAGGTTCAAGGGCATCTTCCTACATCGAAAACATGCATGAGAAACCCAGAAGATGGTACACCGTGTGATTTTGAAATGTTTCTAAAACGCACCTCATTTCTCAACTCCTTGTGTTCGGTTTCGCCATTCCAGCTACTTTACTAGCAATCTCCCTACTTGGAGAATCAGCACCTTTAACCTCCTGTTCCCTACAGGTTGCAATTTGTCCTGAGGATTAACGGGAAGAGGGGCAACCAATGAGAGACTAGATCTAGGTGTTGGGACAGGCACAGGTCACTCTATTTTCCCATCAGGAAGAAGAATTAACCACAGGCTCAGCCTACCGCCCAGAAGCAGAATAGGGCCTGAGGCAATCCCGCGCTTTTGCGGCCAGCTCCCAAAAAAGACAGTTGAAAAATGGAGCTCAGGGACACTGCAATTCACAAACCCGCAGAGTTATAAATGATAACTCTCGTCCACAAATATATTGAGGGAAGGCAACGAAGAGGATTTGAAAGCAAGGCCGAATTGCAGGAAACGAATTTCAGGAGGTAGATGCGAATCAATTTAAAGCACATGAAAAGTCGCAAAACGTCGACAATGATGCCCTTGGCCAAAAAGGGCGTATGCGTTTTTTCCTGAATATATTCAGGAAATATATTCAGGATATATATATTCAGGAATATTCAGGAATATATTCAGGAATATATTCAGGAAATATATTCTCCATAATATATTCAGGAAAAAACGCCTACGCACTTTTTGGCCAACCTAGCAACCTGGAAGGCAAATCAACGCTACAAAGAAGTCTCGCATCCCATCGGTCAAAAGGGCCATGCTGCAAAAAGTGTCAAAACCAGAAATGCAGGACAGGCCATGGAGAAATGGCAGGCTTGCTACGCTGATGGTCGGGATGTAAATTGCCAACAGCCACTCTGGAGACGTGTACGGTGTGTCCTGAAACATCGAAAAAACACAGCTTAGGGAGCATAGGGCACGTCCACTCATGGGCGTATAAATTAGGAAAACTAAAAATCAGCAAGACACAGGCACACCAAAGTTTAGGGCTGCTCTGTTGACAAGAACCTCCACTTCATGACACCTTAAATATCCCAGGAAAGAGAAAAATGGATAAAGAAGTTGTGGTCCTTATGTACAATGGAATATCACTCAGACATGAAATCAATGTCATAAGGCTAGTAGAAGCAAGATGAGTGGAGTTAGGTACGACAATTCTAAGTGAAATAAGTCACACAGAAAAAGACACTTATCATAAGCTATCACTTATAGAGGGAATGTAAAAACCGCTACACTTGAACTGAATTACAAAACAGAACAGAGTCACACGTTTAGAAAACACACTATGGCAGCTTAACGGGAAAGGTGAGGTGGGGTGATGCATAAAACAAGGGTTTCAAATTTGCTCAGATACCGTTCCATACACCCAATATGTAATAGACAAGACCTACTCCTTGCTCAGTGAACTGGACTCAACACCCCCTATTCACCGCACAAGAATATATGTGAGTAGTAAGAATCTTAAAACCTATGTATTGATATCTGTCTGGAAGTGAGTCAAGTGGGTATAAAGCCGCATGAACACAGCCGTGAAAAGCAGCTAAACCCCATTATAGAAATAAATTACTTTTAAAAACCCGTAAAGCAAAGACAGTGAAAGAGAGAGAAATTCTTACAAAATTCGTTCAGGGGCTGTGATGCAACATGGATTGACCATATCTAGACCCACAGCTGGATTAGACATAATGGGGGACAGTCTTGGGGCTGAGAGTTTGGGTGAGGTTGGGTGAGCAAACGCAGACCCTTTAAAGTAATACTGCGTGGTACCCATCCCATGGGTCCCAAATCTCCAGGTTCAAGGGCATCTTCCTACAACGAAAACATGCATGAGAAACCCAGAAGATGGTACACCGTGTGATTTTGAAAGGTTTCTAAAACGCACCCCATTTCTCATCTCCTTGTGCTAGGGTTCGCCATTCCAGCTACTTTACTAGCAATCTCCCTACTTGGAGAATCAGCACCTTTAAGCTCCTGTTCCCTACAGGTTGCAATTTGTCCTGAGGATGAACGGGAAGAGGGGCAACCAATGAGAGACTAGATCTAGGTGTTGGGACAGGCAGAGGTCACTCTATTTTCCCATCAGGAAGAAGAATTAACCACAGGCTCAGCCTGCCGCCCAGAAGCAGAATAGGGCCTGAGGCAATCCCGCGCTTTTGCGGCCAGCTCCCAAAAAAGCGAGTTGAAAAATGGAGCTCAGGGGCACTGCCTTTCACAAACCCGCTGAGTTATAAATGATAACTCTCGTCCACAGATATATTGAGGGAAGGCAACGAAGAGGATTTGAAAGCAAGGCAGAATGGCAGGAAACAGGTTTCAAGAGGTAGATTCGAATCGCCTTTAAAGCACATGAAATGTGGCAAAATGTCGACAGTGACCCGTTGGCCAAAAAGGGCGTTTGCGTTTTTTCCTGAATATATTCAGGAAAAAACGCATACGCCCTTTTTGGCCAACCAAGCAACCTGGAAAGGCAAATCAGCGCTACAAAGAAGTCTCGCTTCCCATCGGTCAAAAGGGCCATGCTGCAAAAAGTGTCAAAACCAGAAATGCAGGACAGGCCATGGAGAAATGGCAGCCTTGCTACGCTGATGGGCGGGATGTAAATTGCCAACAGCCACTCTGGAGAAGTGTACGGTGTGTCCTGAAACATCGAAAAAACACAGTTTAGGGAGCATAGGGCACGTCACCTCATGGGCGTATAAATTGGGAAAACCAAAAATCAGCAAGACACAGGCATCCCAAAGTTTAGGGCTGCTCTGTTGACAAGAACCTCCACTTCATGACACCTTAAATATCCCAGGAAGGAGAAAAATGGATAAAGAAGTTGTGGTCCTTATGTACAATGGAATATCACTCAGACATGAAATCAATGACATAAGGCTAGTAGAAGCAAGATGAGTGGATTTAGGTACGACAATTCTAAGGGAAATAAGTCACACAGAAAAAGACACTTATCATAAGCTATCACGTATAGAGGGAATGTAAAAACTGCTACACTTGAACTGAATTACAAAAGAGAACAGAGTCACACGTTTAGAAAACACACTATGGCTGCTTAACGGGAAAGGTGAGGTGGGGTGATGCATAAAACAAGGGTTTCAAATTAGCTCAGATACCGTTCCATACACCCAATATGTAATAGACAAGACCTACTCCTTGCTCAGTGAACTGGACTCAACACCCACTATTCACCGCACAAGAATATATGTGACTAGTAAGAATCTTAAAACCTATGTATTGATATCTGTCTGGAAGTGAGTCAAGTGGGTGTAAAGCCGCATAAACACAGCCATGAAAAGCAGCTAAACCCCATTATAAAAATAAATTCCTTTTAAAAACCCGTAAAACAAAGACAGTGAAAGAGAGAGACATTCTTACAAAATTCGTTCAGAGGCTGTGATGCAACCTGGATTGACCATATCTAGACCCACAGCTGGATGAGACATAAGGGTGGACACTCTTGGGGCTGAAAGGTTGGGTGAGGTTGGGTGAGCAAACGCAGACCCTTTAAAGTAATACTGCGTGGTACCCATCCCATGGGTCCCAAATCTCCAGGTTCAAGAGCATTTTCCTACATCGAAAACATGCATGAGAAACCCAGAAGATGGTACACCGTGTGATTTTGAAAGGGTTCTAAAACGCACCTCATTTCTCATCTCCTTGTGCTCGGGTTCGCCATTCCAGCTAATTTACTAGCAATCTCCCTACTTGGAGAATCAGCCCCTTTAACCTCCTGTTCCCTACAGGTTGCAATTTGTCCTGAGGATGAACGGGAAGAGGGGCAACCAATGAGAGACTAGATCTAGGTGTTGGGACAGGCAGAGGTCACTCTATTTTCCCATCAGGAAGAAGAATTAACCACAGGCTAAGCCTGCTGCCCAGAAGCAGAATAGGGCCTGAGGCAATCCCGCGCTTTTACGGCCAGCTCCCAAAAAAGCGAGTTGAAAAATGGAGCTCAGGGGCACTGCCATTCACAAATATGCTGAGTTATAAATGATAACTCTCGTCCACAAATATATTGAGGGAAGGCAACGAAGAGGATTTGAAAGCAAGGGAGAATGGCAGGAAACAGGTTTCAGGAGGTAGATTCGAATCGCCTTTAAAGCACATGAAAAGAGGCAAAACTTCGACAATAATGCCCTTGGCCAAAAAGGGCGTTGCGTTTTTTCCTGAATATATTCAGGAAAAAACGCATACTCCCTTTTTGGCCAACCAAGCAACCTGGAAAGGCTAATCAGCGCTACAAAGAAGTCTCGCTTCCCATCGGTCAAAAGGGCCATGCTGCAAAATGTGTCAAAACCAGAAATGCAGGACAGGCCATGGAGAAATGGCAGCCTTGCTACGCTGATGGGCGGGATGTAAATTGCCAACAGCCACTCTGGAGAAGTGTACGGTGTGTCCTGAAACATCGAAAAAACACAGCTTAGGGAGCATAGGGCACGTCCACTCATGGGCGTATAAATTGGGAAAACTAAAAATCAGCAAGACACAGGCACCCCAATGTTTAGGGCTGCTCTGTTGACAAGAACCTCCACTTCATGACACCTTAAATATCCCAGGAAAGAGAAAAATGGATAAAGAAGTTGTGGTCCTTATGTACAATGGAATATCACTCAGCCATGAAATCAATGTCATAAGGCTAGTAGAAGCAAGATGAGTGGATTTAGGTATGACGATTCTAAGTGAAATAAGTCACACAGAAAAAGACACTTATCATAAGCTATCACTTATAGAGGGAATGTAAAAACCGCTACACTTGAACTGAATTACAAAACAGAACAGAGTCACACGTTTAGAAAACACACTATGGCTGCTTAAAGGGAAAGGTGAGGTGGGGTGATGCATAAAACAAGGGTTTCAAATTAGCTCAGATAACGTTCCATACACCCAATATGTAATAGACAAGACCTACTCCTTGCTCAGTGAACTGGACTCAACACCCCCTATTCACCGCACAAGAATATATGTGTCTAGTAAGAATCTTAAAACCTATGTATTGATATCTGTCTGGAAGTGAGTCAAGTGGGTGTAAAGCCGCATAAACACAGCCGTGAAAAGCAGCTAAACCCCATTATAAAAAAAAAACATTACTTTTAAAAACACGTAAAACAAAGACAGTGAAAGAGAGAGAAATTCTTAAAAATTCGTTCAGAGGCTGTGATGCAACCTGGATTGACCATATCTAGGCCCACAGCTGGATGAGACATAAGGGTGGACACTCTTGGGGCTGAGAGTTTGGGTGAGGTTGGGTGAGCAAACGCAGTCCATTTAAAGTAATACTGTGTGATACCCATCCCATGTGTGCCAAATCTCCAGGTTCAAGGGCATCTTCGTACATCGAAAACATGCATGAGAAACCCAGAAAATGGTACACCGTGTGATTTTTGAAAGGTTTCTAAAACGCACCCAATTTCTCATCTCCTTGTGCTCGGGTTCGCCTTTCCAGCTACTTTACTAGCAATCTCCCTACTTGGAGAATCAGCACCTTTAACCTCCTGTTCCCTACAGGTTGCAATTTGTCCTGAGGATGAACGGGAAGAGGGGCAACCAATGAGAGACTAGATCTAGGTGTTGGGACAGGCACAGGTCACTCTATTTTCCCATCAGGAAGAAGAATTAACCACAGGCTCAGCCTGCCGCCCAGAAGCAGAATAGGGCCTGAGGCAATCCCGCGCTTTTGCGGCCAGCTCCCAAAAAAGACAGTTGAAAAATGGAGCTCAGGGAAACTGCAATTCAAAAACCTCAGAGTTATAAATGATAACTCTCGTCCACAAATATATTGAGGGAAGGCAACGAAGAGGATTTGAAAGCAAGGCAGAATTGCAGGAAACAGATTTCAGGAGGTAGATACGAATCGCCTTTAAAGCACATGAAAAGCGGCAAAACGTCGACAATGATGCCCTTGGCCAAAAAGGGCGTATGCGTTTTTTCCTGAATATATTCAGGAAAAAACGCATACGCCCTTTTTGGCCAACCAAGCAACCTGGAAAGGCAAATCAGCGCTACAAAGAAGTCTCGCTTCCCATCGGTGAAAAGGGCCATGCTTCAAAAAGTGTCAAAACCAGAAATGCAGGACAGGCCATGGAGAAATGGCAGCCTTGCTACGCTGATGGGCGGGATATAAATTGCCAACAGCCACTCTGGAGACGTGTACGGTGTGTCCTGAAACATCGAAAAAACACAGCTTAGGGAGCATAGGGCACGTCCATTCATGGGCGTATAAATTGGGAAAAATAAAAATCAGCAAGACACAGGCACCCCAAAGTTTAGGGCTGCTCTGTTGACAAGAACCTCCACTTCATGACACCTTAAATATCCCAGGAAAGAGAAAAATGGATAAAGAAGTTGTGGTCCTTATGTACAATGGAATATCACTCAGACATAAAATCAATGTCATAAGGCAAGTAGAAGCAAGATGAGTGGAGTTAGATACAACGATTCTAAGTGAAATAAGTCACACAGAAAAAGACACTTATCATAAGCTATCACTTATAGAGGGAATGTAAAAACCGCTACACTTGAACTAAATTACAAAACAAAACAGTCACACGTTTAGAAAACACACTATGGCAGCTTAACGGGAAAGGTGAGGTGGGGTGATGCATAAAACAAGGGTTTCAAATTCGCTCAGATACCGTTCCATACACCCAATATGTAATTGACAAGACCTAGTCCTTGCTCAGTGAACTGTACTCAACACCCCCTATTCATTGCACAAGAATATATGTGACTATTAAGAATCTTAAAACCTATGTATTGATATCTGTCTGAAAGTGAGTCAAGTGGGTGTAAATCCGCATAAACACAGCCGTGAAAAGCAGCTAAACCCCATTATAGAAATAAATTATTTTTAAAAACCCGTAAAACAAAGACAGTGAAAGAGAGAGAAATTCTTACAAAATTCGTTCAGAGGCTGTGATGCAATCTGGATTGACCATATCTAGACCCACACCTGTATGAGATATAAGGGTGGACACTCTTGTGGCTGAGAGGTTGGGTGAGGTTGGGTGAGCAAACACAGACACTTTAAAGTAATACTGCGTGGTACCCATCCCATGGGTCCCAAATCTCCAGGTTCAAGGGCATCTTCCTACATCGAAAACATGCATGAGAAACCCAGAAGATGGTACACCGTGTGATTTTGAAATGTTTCTAAAACGCACCTCATTTCTCAACTCCTTGTGTTCGGTTTCGCCATTCCAGCTACTTTACTAGCAATCTCCCTACTTGGAGAATCAGCACCTTTAACCTCCTGTTCCCTACAGGTTGCAATTTGTCCTGAGGATTAACGGGAAGAGGGGCAACCAATGAGAGACTAGATCTAGGTGTTGGGACAGGCACAGGTCACTCTATTTTCCCATCAGGAAGAAGAATTAACCACAGGCTCAGCCTACCGCCCAGAAGCAGAATAGGGCCTGAGGCAATCCCGCGCTTTTGCGGCCAGCTCCCAAAAAAGACAGTTGAAAAATGGAGCTCAGGGACACTGCAATTCACAAACCCGCAGAGTTATAAATGATAACTCTCGTCCACAAATATATTGAGGGAAGGCAACGAAGAGGATTTGAAAGCAAGGCCGAATTGCAGGAAACGAATTTCAGGAGGTAGATGCGAATCAATTTAAAGCACATGAAAAGTCGCAAAACGTCGACAATGATGCCCTTGGCCAAAAAGGGCGTATGCGTTTTTTCCTGAATATATTCAGGAAATATATTCAGGATATATATATTCAGGAATATTCAGGAATATATTCAGGAATATATTCAGGAAATATATTCTCCATAATATATTCAGGAAAAAACGCCTACGCACTTTTTGGCCAACCTAGCAACCTGGAAGGCAAATCAACGCTACAAAGAAGTCTCGCATCCCATCGGTCAAAAGGGCCATGCTGCAAAAAGTGTCAAAACCAGAAATGCAGGACAGGCCATGGAGAAATGGCAGGCTTGCTACGCTGATGGTCGGGATGTAAATTGCCAACAGCCACTCTGGAGACGTGTACGGTGTGTCCTGAAACATCGAAAAAACACAGCTTAGGGAGCATAGGGCACGTCCACTCATGGGCGTATAAATTAGGAAAACTAAAAATCAGCAAGACACAGGCACACCAAAGTTTAGGGCTGCTCTGTTGACAAGAACCTCCACTTCATGACACCTTAAATATCCCAGGAAAGAGAAAAATGGATAAAGAAGTTGTGGTCCTTATGTACAATGGAATATCACTCAGACATGAAATCAATGTCATAAGGCTAGTAGAAGCAAGATGAGTGGAGTTAGGTACGACAATTCTAAGTGAAATAAGTCACACAGAAAAAGACACTTATCATAAGCTATCACTTATAGAGGGAATGTAAAAACCGCTACACTTGAACTGAATTACAAAACAGAACAGAGTCACACGTTTAGAAAACACACTATGGCAGCTTAACGGGAAAGGTGAGGTGGGGTGATGCATAAAACAAGGGTTTCAAATTTGCTCAGATACCGTTCCATACACCCAATATGTAATAGACAAGACCTACTCCTTGCTCAGTGAACTGGACTCAACACCCCCTATTCACCGCACAAGAATATATGTGAGTAGTAAGAATCTTAAAACCTATGTATTGATATCTGTCTGGAAGTGAGTCAAGTGGGTATAAAGCCGCATGAACACAGCCGTGAAAAGCAGCTAAACCCCATTATAGAAATAAATTACTTTTAAAAACCCGTAAAACAAAGACAGTGAAAGAGAGAGAAATTCTTACAAAATTCGTTCAGAGGCTGTGATGCAACCTGGATTGACCATATCTAGACTCACAGCTGGATGAGACATAAGGGTGGACACTCTTGGGGCTGAGAGGTTGGGTGAGGTTGGGTGAGCAAACACAGACCCTTTAAGGTAATACTGCCTGGTACCCATCCCATGGGTCCCAAATCTCCAGGTTCAAGGGCATCTTCCTACGTCGAAAACATGCATGAGAAACCCAGAAGATGGTACACCGTGTGATTTTGAAAGGTTTCTAAAACGCACCTCATTTCTCATCTCCTTGTGTTCGGGTTTGCCATTCCAGCTACATTACTAGCAATCTCCCTACTTGGAGAATCAGCACCTTTAACCTCCTGTTCCCTACAGATTGCAATTTGTCCTGAGGATGAACGGGAAGAGGGGCAACCAATGAGAGACTAGATCTAGGTGTTGGGACAGGCACAGGTCACTCTATTTTCCCATCAGGAAGAAGAATTAACCACAGGCTCAGACTGACGCCCAGAAGCAGAATAGGGCCTTAGGCAATCCCACGCTTTTGCGGCCAGCTCCCAAAAAAGCGAGTTGAAAAATGGAGTCCAGAGACACTGCCATTCACAAATCCGCAGAGTTATAAACGATAACTCTCGTCCACAAATATATTGAGGGAAGGCAACGAAGAGAATTTGAAAGGAAGTCAGAATTGCAGGAAACAGGTTTCAGGAGGTAGATTCGAATCGCCTTTAAAGCACATGAAAAGAGGCAAAACTTCGACAATGATGCCCTTGGCCAAAATGGGCGTATGCGTTTTTTCCTGAATATATTCAGAAAAAAACGCATACGCCCTTTTTGGCCAACCAAGCAACCTGGAAAGGCAAATCAGCGCTACAAAGAAGTCTCGCTTCCCATCGGTCAAAAGGGCCATGCTGCAAAAAGTGTCAAAACCACAAATGCAGGACAGTCCATGGAGAAATGGCAGCCTTGCTACGCTGATGGGCGGGATGTAAATTGCCAACAGCCACTCTGGAGAAGTGTACGGTGTGTCCTGAAACATCGAAAAAACACAGCTTAGGGAGCATAGGGCACGTCCACTCATGGGCGTATAAATTGGGAAAAATAAAAATCAGCAAGACACAGGCACCCCAAAGTTTAGGGCTGCTCTGTTGACAAGAACCTCCACTTCATGACACCTTAAATATCCCAGGAAAGAGAAAAATGGATAAAGAAGTTGTGGTCCTTATATACAATGGAATATCACTCAGACATGAAATCAATGTCATAAGGCTAGTAGAAGCAAGATGAGTGGAGTTAGATACGACGATTCTAAGTGAAATAAGTCACACAGAAAAAGACACTTATCATAAGCTATCACTTATAGAGGGAATGTAAAAACCGCTACTCTTGAACTGAATTACAAAACAGAACAGAGTCACACGTTTAGAAAACACACTATGGCAGCTTAACGGGAAAGGTGAGGTGGGGTGATGCATAAAACAAGGGTTTCAAATTCGCTCAGATACCGTTCCATACACCCAATATGTAATAGACAAGACCTACTCCTTGCTCAGTGAACTGGACACAACACCCCCTATTCTCCGCACAAGATTATATGTGACTAGTAAGAATCTTAAAACCTATGTATTGATATCTGTCTGGAAGTGAGTCAAGTGGGTGTAAAGCTGCATAAACACAGCCGTGAAAAGCAGCTAAACCCCATTATAGAAATAAATTACTTTTAAAAACCCGTAAAACAAAGACAGTGAAAGAGAGAGAAATTCTTACAAAATTCGTTCAGAGTCTGTGATGCAACCTGGATTGACCATATCTAGACCCACACCTGGATGAGACATAAGGGTGGACACTCTTGGGGCTGAGAGGTTGGGTGAGGTTTGGTGAGCAAACACAGACCCTTTAAAGTAATACTGCGTGTTACCCATCCCATGGGTCCCAAATCTCCTGGTTCAAGGACATCTTCCTACATCGAAAACATGCATGAGAAACCCAGAAGATGGTACACCGTGTGATTTTGAAAGGTTTCTAAAACGCACCTCATTTCTCATCTCCTTGTGTTCGGGTTCGCCATTCCAGCTACTTTACTAGCAATCTCCCTACTTGGAGAATCAGCACTTTTAACCTCCTGTTCCCTACAGGTTGCAATTTGTCCTGAGGATGAACGGGAAGAGGGGCAACCAATGAGAGACTAGGTCTAGGTGTTGGGACAGGCACATGTCACTCTATTTTCCCATCAGGAAGAAGAATTAACCACAGGCTCAGCCTGCCGCCCAGAAGCAGAATAGGGCCTGAGGCAATCCCGCACTTTTGCGGCCAGCTCCCAAAAAAGCGAGTTGAAAAACGGAGCTCAGGGACACTGCAATTCACAAACCCGCAGAGTTATAAATGATAACTCTCGTCCACAAATATATTGAGGGAAGGCAACGAAGAGGATTTGAAAGCAAGGCAGAATTGCAGGAAACGAATTTCAGGAGGTAGATTCTAATCAATTTAAAGCACATGAAAAGTCGCAAAACGTCGACAATGATGCCCTTGGCCAAAAAGGGCGTATGCGTTTTTTCCTGAATATATTCAGGAAAAAACGCATACGCCCTTTTTGGCCAACCAAGCAACCTAGAAAGGCAAATCAGCGCTACAAAGAAGTCTCGCTTCCCATCGGTCAAAAGGGCCATGCTGCAAAAAGTGTCAAAACCAGAAATGTAGGACAGGCCATGGAGAAATGGCAGCCTTGCTACGCTGATGGGCGGGATGTAAATTGCCAACAGCCACTCTGGAGAAGTGTACGGTGTGTCCTGAAACATCGAAAACACACAGCTTAGGGAGCATAGGGCACGTCCACTCATGGGCGTATAAATTGGGAAAACTAAAAATCAGCAAGACACAGGCACCCCAAAGTTTAGGGCTGCTCTGTTGACAAGAACCTCCACTTCATGACACCTTAAATATCCCAGGAAAGAGAAAAATGGATAAAGAAGTTGTGGTCCTTATGTACAATTGAATATCACTCAGACATGAAATCAAAGTCATAAGGCTAGTAGAAGCAAGATGAGTGGAGTTAGGTACGACGATTCTAAGTGAAATAAGTCACACAGAAAAAGACTCTTATCATAAGCTATCACTTATAGAGGGAATGTAAAAACCGCTACACTTGAACTGAATTACAAAACAGAACAGAGTCACACGTTTAGAAAACAAACTATGGCAGCTTAACGGGAAAGGTGAGGTGGGTTGATGCATAAAACAAGAGTTTCAAATTCGCTCAGATACCGTTCCATACACCCAATATGTAATAGACTAGACCTACTCCTTGCTCAGTGAACTGGACTCAACACCCCCTATTCACCGCACAAGAATATATGTGACTAGTAAGAATCTTAAAACCTATGTATTGATATCTGTCTGGAAGTGAGTCAAGTGGGTGTAAAGCCGCATAAACACAGCCGTGAAAAGCAGCTAAACCCCATTATAGAAATAAATTACTTTTAAAAACCCGTAAAACAAAGACAGTGAAAGAGAGAGAAATTCTTACAAAATTCGTTCAGAGGCTGTGATGCAACCTGGATTGACCACATCTACACTCACAGCTGGATGAGACATAAGGGTGGACACTCTTGGGGCTGAGAGGTTGGGTGAGGTTGGGTGAGCAAACGCAGACCCTTTAAAGTAATACTGCATGGTACCCATCCCATGGGTCCCAAATCTCCAGGTTCAAGGGCATCTTCCTACATCGAAAACATGCATGAGAAACCCAGAAGATGGTACACCGTGTGATTTTGAAAGGTTTCTAAAACGCACCTCATTTCTCATCTCCTTGTGTTCGGGTTCGCCATTCCAGCTACTTTACTAGCAATCTCCCTACTTTGAGAATCAGCACCTTTAACCTCCTCTTCCCTACAGGTTGCAATTTGTCCTGAGGATGAACGGGAAGAGGGGCAACCAATGAGAGACTAGATCTAGGTTTTGGGACAGGCACAGGTCACTCTATTTTCCCATCAGGAAGAAGAATTAACCACTGGCTCAGCCTGCCGCCCAGAAGCAGAATAGGGCCTGAGGCAATCCCGCGCTTTGGCGGCCAGCTCCCAAATAAGCGAGTTGAAAAATGGAGCCCAGACACACTGCCATTCACAAACCTGCAGAGTTATAAAAGTTAACTCTCGTCCACAAATATATTGAAGGAAGGCAACGAAGAGGATTTGAAAGCAAGGAAGAATTGCAGGAAACAGGTTTCAGGAGGTAGATTCGAATCGCCTTTAAAGCACATGAAAAGCGGCAAAACGTCAACAATGATGCCCTTGGCCAAAAAGGGCGTATGCGTTTTTTCCTGAATATATTCAGGAAATATATTCAGGATATATATATTCAGGAATATTCAGGAATATATTCAGGAATATATTCAGGAAATATATTCTCCATAATATATTCAGGAAAAAACGCATACGCTCTTTTTGGCCAACCTAGCAACCTGGAAGGCAAATCAACGCTACAAAGAAGTCTCGCTTCCAATCGGTCAAAAGGGCCATGCTGCAAAAAGTGTCAAAACCAGAAATGTAGGACAGGCCATGAAGAAATGGCAGCCTTGCTACGCTGATGGGCGGGATGTAAATTGCAAACAGCCACTCTGGAGAATTGTACGGTGTGTCCTGAAACATCGAAAAAACACAGCTTAGGGAGCATAGGGCACGTCCACTCATGGGCGTATAAATTGGGAAAACTAAAAAGCAGCAAGACACCGGCACCCCATAGTTTAGGGCTGCTCTGTTGACAAGAACCTCCACTTCATGACACCTTAAATATCCCAGGAAAGAGAAAAAAGGATAAAGAAGTTGTGGTCCTTATGTACAATGGAATATCACTCAGACATGAAATCAAAGACATAAGGCTAGTAGAAGCAAGATGAGTGGATTTAGGTACGACGATTCTAAGTGAAATAAGTCACACAGAAAAAGACTCTTATCATAAGCTATCACTTATAGAGGGAATGTAAAAACCGCTACACTTGAACTGAATGACAAAACAGAACAGAGTCTCACATTTAGAAAACACACTATGGGTGCTTAACGGGAAAGGTGAAGTGGGGTGATGCATAAAAGAAGGGTTTCAAATTCGTTCAGATACCGTTCCATACACCCAATATGTAATAGACAAGACCTACTCCTTGCTCAGTGAACTGGACTCAACACCCCCTATTCACCGCACAAGAATATATGTGACTAGTAAGAATCTTAAAACCTATGTATTGATATCTGTCTGGAAGTGAGTCAAGTGGGTGTAAGGTGCATAAACACAGCCGTGAAAAGCAGCTAAACCCCATTATAGAAATAAATTACTTTTAAAAACCTGTAAAACAAAGACAGTGAAAGAGAGAGAAATTCTTACAAAATTCGTTCAGAGGTTGTGATGCAACCTGGATTGACCATATCTAGACCCACAGCTAGATGAGACATAAGGGTGGACACTCTTGGGGCTGAGAGGTTGGGTGAGGTTGGGTGAGCAAACGCAGACCCTTTAAAGTAATACTGCGTGGTACCCATCCCATGGGTCCCAAATCTCCAGGTTCAAGGGCATCTTCCTACGTCGAAAACATGCATGAGAAACCCAGAAGATGGTACACCGTGTGATTTTGAAAGGTTTCTAAAACGCACCTCATTTCTCATCTCCTTGTGTTCTGGTTCGCCATTCCAGCTACTTTACTAGCAATCTCCCTACTTGGAGAAACAGCACCTTTAACCTCCTGTTCCCTACAGGTTGCAATTTGTCCTGAGGATGAACGGGAAGAGGGGCAACCAATGAGAGACTAGGTCTAGGTGTTGGGACAGGCACAGGTCACTCTATTTTCCCATCAGGAAGAAGAATTAACCACAGGCTCAGCCTGCCTCCCAGAAGCAGAATAGGGCCTGAGGCAATCCCGCGCTTTTGCGGCCAGCTCCCAAAAAAGCGAGTTGAAAAACGGAGCTCAGGGACACTGCAATTCACAAACACGCAGAGTTATTAATGATAACTCTCGTCCACAAATATATTGAGGGAAGGCAACGAAGAGGATTTGAAAGCAAGGCAGAATTGCAGGAAACGAATTTCAGGAGGTAGATTCGAATCACATTAAAACACATGAAAAGTCGCAAAGCGTCGACAATGATGCCCATGGCCAAAAAGGGCGTATGCGTTTTTTCCTGAATATATTCAGGAAAAAACGCATACGCCCTTTTTGGCCAACCAAGCAACCTGGAAAGGCAAATCAGCGCTACAAAGAAGTCTCGCTTCCCATCGGTCAAAAGGGCCATGCTACAAAAAGTGTCAAAACCAGAAATGCAGGACAGGCCATGGAGAAATGACAGCCTTGCTACGCTGATGGGCGGGATGTAAATTGCCAACAGCCACTCTGGAGAAGTGTACGGTGTGTCCTGAAACATCGAAAAAACACAGCTTAGGGAGCATAGGGCACGTCCACTCATGGGCGTATAAATTGGGAAAACTAAAAATCAGCAAGACACAGGCACCCCAAAGTTTAGGGCTGCTCTGTTGACAAGAACCTCCACTTCATGACACCTTAAATATCCCAGGAAAGAGAAAAATGGATAAAGAAGTTGTGGTCCTTATGTACAATGGAATATCACTGAGACATGAAATCAATGTCATAAGGCTAGTAGAAGCAAGATGAGTGGATTTAGATACGACGATTCTAAGTGAAATAAGTCACACAGAAAAAGACACTTATCATAAGCTATCACTTATAGAGGGAATGTAAAAACCGCTACACTTGAACTGAATTACAAAACAGAACAGAGTCACACGTTTAGAAAACACACTATGGCAGCTTAACGGGAAAGGTGAGGTGGGGTGATGAATAAAACAAGGGTTTCAAATTCGCTCAGATACCGTTCCATACACCCAATATGTAATAGACTAGACCTACTCCTTGCTCAGTGAACTGGACTCAACACCCCCTATTCACCGCACAAGAATATATGTGACTAGTAAGAATCTTAAAACCTATGTATTGATATCTGTCTGGAAGTGAGTCAAGTGGGTGTAAAGCCGCATAAATACAGCCGTGAAAAGCAGCTAAACCCCATTATAAAAATAAATTACTTTTAAAAACCCTTAAAATAAAGACAGTGAAAGAGAGAAATTCTTACAAAATTCGTTCAGAGGCTGTGATGCAACCTGAATTGACCATATCTAGACACACAGCTGGATGAGACATACGGGTGGACACTCTTGGGGTTGAGAGGTTGGGTGAGCAAACGCAGACCCTTTAAAGTAATACTGCGTGGTACCCATCCCATGGGTCCCAAATCTCCAGGTTCAAGGGCATCTTCCTACATCGAAAACATGCATGAGAAATCCAGAAGATGGTACACCGTGTGATTTTGAAAGGTTTCTAAAACGCACCTGATTTCTCATCTCCTTGTGTTCGGGTTCGCCATTCCAGCTACTTTACTAGCAATCTCCCTACTTTGAGAATCAGCACCTTTAACCTCCTGTTCCCTACAGGTTGCAATTTGTCCTGAGGATGAACGGGAAGAGGGGCAACCAATGAGAGACTAGATCTAGGTTTTGGGACAGGCACAGGTCACTCTATTTTCCCATCAGGAAGAAGAATTAACCACAGGCTCAGCCTGCCGCCCAGAAGCAGAATAGGGCCTGAGGCAATCCCGCGCTTTGGCGGCCAGCTCCCAAATAAGCGAGTTGAAAAATGGAGCCCAGACACACTGCCATTCACAAACCTGCAGAGTTATAAATGTTAACTCTCGTCCACAAATATATTGAAGGAAGGCAACGAAGAGGATTTGAAAGCAAGGAAGAATTGCAGGAAACAGGTTTCAGGAGGTAGATTCGAATCGCCTTTAAAGCACATGAAAAGCGGCAAAACGTCGACAATGATGCCCTTGGCCAAAAAGGGCGTATGCGTTTTTTCCTGAATATATTCAGGAAATATATTCAGGATATATATATTCAGGAATATATTCAGGAATATATTCAGGAAATATATTCTCCATAATATATTCAGGAAAAAACGCATACGCTCTTTTTGGCCAACCTAGCAACCTGGAAGGCAAATCAACGCTACAAAGAAGTCTCGCTTCCAATCGGTCAAAAGGGCCATGCTGCAAAAAGTGTCAAAACCAGAAATGTAGGACAGGCCATGAAGAAATGGCAGCCTTGCTACGCTGATGGGCGGGATGTAAATTGCAACAGCCACTCTGGAGAATTGTACGGTGTGTCCTGAAACATCGAAAAAACACAGCTTAGGGAGCATAGGGCACGTCCACTCATGGGCGTATAAATTGGGAAAACTAAAAAGCAGCAAGACACCGGCACCCCATAGTTTAGGGCTGCTCTGTTGACAAGAACCTCCACTTCATGACACCTTAAATATCCCAGGAAAGAGAAAAATGGATAAAGAAGTTCTGGTCCTTATGTACAATGGAGTATCACTCAGACATGAAATCAATGTCATAAGGCTAGTAGAAGCAAGATGAGTGGAGTTAGATACGATGATTCTAAGTGAAATAAGTCACACAGAAAAAGACACTTATCATAAGCTATCACTTATAGAGGGAATGTAAAAACCGCTACACTTGAACTGAATTACAAAACAGAACAGAGTCACACGTTTAGAAAACAAACTATGGCAGCTTAACGGGAAAGGTGAGGTGGGTTGATGCATAAAACAAGAGTTTCAAATTCGCTCAGATACCGTTCCATACACCCAATATGTAATAGACTAGACCTACTCCTTGCTCAGTGAACTGGACTCAACACCCCGTATTCACCGCACAAGAATATATGTGACTATTAAGAATCTTAAAACCTATGTATTGATATCTGTCTGGAAGTGAGTCAAGTGGGTGTAAAGCCGCATAAACACAGCCGTGAAAAGCAGCTAAACCCCATTATAGAAATAAATTACTTTTAAAAACCCGTAAAACAAAGACAGTGAAAGAGAGAGAAATTCTTACAAAATTCGTTCAGAGGTTGTGATGCAACCTGGATTGACCATATCTAGACCCACAGCTAGATGAGACATAAGGGTGGACACTCTTGGGGCTGAGAGGTTGGGTGAGGTTGGGTGAGCAAACGCAGACCCTTTAAAGTAATACTGCGTGGTACCCATCCCATGGGTCCCAAATCTCCAGGTTCAAGGGCATCTTCCTACATCGAAAACATGCATGAGAAACCCAGAAGATGGTACACCGTGTGATTTTGAAAGGTTTCTAAAACGCACCTGATTTCTCATCTCCTTGTGTTCGGGTTCGCCATTCCAGCTACTTTACTAGCAATCTCCCTACTTTGAGAATCAGCACCTTTAACCTCCTGTTCCCTACAGGTTGCAATTTGTCCTGAGGATGAACGGGAAGAGGGGCAACCAATGAGAGACTAGATCTAGGTTTTGGGACAGGCACAGGTCACTCTATTTTCCCATCAGGAAGAAGAATTAACCACAGGCTCAGCCTGCCGCCCAGAAGCAGAATAGGGCCTGAGGCAATCCCGCGCTTTGGCGGCCAGCTCCCAAATAAGCGAGTTGAAAAATGGAGCCCAGACACACTGCCATTCACAAACCTGCAGAGTTATAAATGTTAACTCTCGTCCACAAATATATTGAAGGAAGGCAACGAAGAGGATTTGAAAGCAAGGAAGAATTGCAGGAAACAGGTTTCAGGAGGTAGATTCGAATCGCCTTTAAAGCACATGAAAAGCAGCAAAATGTCGACAATGATGCCCTTGGCCAAAAAGGGCGTATGCGTTTTTTCCTGAATATATTCAGGAAATATATTCAGGATATATATATTCAGGAATATATTCAGGAATATATTCAGGAAATATATTCTCCATAATATATTCAGGAAAAAACGCATACGCCCTTTTTGGCCAACCTAGCAACCTGGAAGGCAAATCAACGCTACAAAGAAGTCTGGCTTCCCATCGGTCAAAAGGGCCATGCTGCAAAAAGTTTCAAAACCAGAAATGCAGGACAGGCCATGGAGAAATGGCAGCCTTGCTACGCTGATGGGCGTGATGTAAATTGCCAACAGCCACTCTGGAGAAGTATACGGTGTGTCCTGAAACATCGAAAAAACACAGCTTAGGGAGCAAAGGGAACGTCCACTCATGGGTGTATAAATTGGGAAAACTAAAAATCAGCAAGACACAGGCACCCCAAAGTTTAGGGCTGCTCTGTTGACAAGAACCTCCACTTTATGACACCTTAAATATCCCAGGAAAGAGAAAAATGGATAAAGAATTTGTGGTCCTTATGTACAATGGAATATCACTGAGACATGAAATCAAATTCATAAGGCTAGTAGAAGCAAGATGAGTGGAGTTAGGTACGACGATTCTAAGTGAAATAAGTCACACAGAAAAAGACTCTTATCATAAGCTATCACTTATAGAGGGAATGTAAAAACCGCTACACTTGAACTGAATTACAAAACAGAACAGAGTCACACGTTTAGAAAACACACTATGGCAGCTTAACGGGAAAGGTGAGGTGGGGTGATGCATAAAACAAGGGTTTCAAATTCGCTCAGATACCGTTCCATACACCCAATATGTAATAGACTAGACCTACTCCTTGCTCAGTGAACTGGACTCAACACCCCCTATTCACCGCACAAGAATATATGTGACTAGTAATAATCTTAAAACCTATGTATTGATATCTGTCTGGAAGTGAGTCAAGTGGGTGTAAGCCGCATAAATACAGCCGTGAAAAGCAGCTAAACCCCATTATAAAAATAAATTACTTTTAAAAACCCTTAAAATAAAGACAGTGAAAGAGAGAAATTCTTACAAAATTCGTTCAGAGGCTGTGATGCAACCTGAATTGACCATATCTAGACACACAGCTGGATGAGACATAAGGGTGGACACTCTTGGGGCTGAGAGGTTGGGTGAGCAAACGCAGACCCTTTAAAGTAATACTGCGTGGTACCCATCCCATGGGTCCCAAATCTCCAGGTTAAAGGGCATCTTCCTACATCGAAAACATGCATGAGAAACCCAGAAGATGGTACACCGTGTGATTTTGAAAGGTTTCTAAAACGCACCTCATTTCTCATCTCCTTGTGTTCGGGTTCGCCATTCCAGCTACTTTACTAGCAATCTCCCCACTTTGAGAATCAGCACCTTTAACCTCCTCTTCCCTACAGGTTGCAATTTGTCCTGAGGATGAACGGGAAGAGGGGCAACCAATGAGAGACTAGATCTAGGTTTTGGGACAGGCACAGGTCACTCTATTTTCCCATCAAGAAGAAGGATTAACCACAGGCTCAGCCTGCCGCCCAGAAGCAGAATAGGGCCTGAGGCAATCCCGCGCTTTGGCGGCCAGCTCCCAAAAAAGCGAGTTGAAAAATAGAGCCCAGACACACTGCCATTCACAAACCTGCAGAGTTATAAATGTTAACTCTCGTCCACAAATATATTGAAGGAAGGCAACCAAGAGGATTGGAAATCAAGGAAGAATTGCAGGAAACAGGTTTCAGGAGGTAGATTCGAATCGCCTTTAAAGCACATGAAAAGCGGCAAAACGTCGACAATGATGCCCTTGGCCAAAAAGGGCGTATGCGTTTTTTCCTGAATATATTCAGGAAATATATTCAGGATATATATATTCAGGAATATTCTGGAATATATTCAGGAATATATTCAGGAAATATATTCTCCATAATATATTCAGGAAAAAACGCATACGCCCTTTTTGGCCAACCTAGCAACCTGGAAGGCAAATCAACGCTACAAAGAAGTCTCGCTTCCCATCTGTCAAAAGGGCCATGCTGCAAAAAGTGTCAAAACCAGAAATGTAGGACAGGCCATGGAGAAATGGCAGCCTTGCTACGCTGATGGGCGGGATGTAAATTGCCAACAGCCACTCTGGAGAAGTGTACGGTGTGTCCTGAAACATCGAAAAAACACAGCTTAGGGAGCATAGGGCACGTCCACTCATGGGCGTATAAATTGGGAAAACTGAAAAGCAGCAAGACACCGGCACCCCAAAGTTTAGGGCTGCTCTGTTGACAAGAACCTCCACTTCATGACACCTTAAATATCCCAGGAAAGAGAAAAATGGATAAAGAAGTTGTGGTCTTTATGTACAATGGAATATCACTCAGACATGAAATCAATGTCATAAGGCTAGTAGAAGCAAGATGAGTGGAGTTAGGTACGACGATTCTAAGTGAAATAAGTCACACAGAAAAAGACTCTTATCATAAGCTATCACTTATTGAGGGAATGTCAAAACGGCTACACTTGAACTGAATGACAAAACAGAACAGAGTCTCACATTTAGAAAACACACTATGGGTGCTTAACGGGAAAGGTGAAGTGGGGTGATGCATAAAACAAGGGTTTCAAATTCGTTCAGATACCGTTCCATACACCCAATATGTAATAGACAAGACCTACTCCTTGCTCTGTGAACTGGACTCAACACCCCCTATTCACCGCACAAGAATATATGTGACTAGTAAGAATCTTAAAACCTATGTATTGATATCTGTCTGGAAGTGAGTCAAGTGGGTGTAAGGTGCATAAACACAGCCGTGAAAAGCAGCTAAACCCCATTATAGAAATAAATTACTTTTAAAAACCCGTAAAACAAAGACAGTGAAAGAGAGAGAAATTCTTACAAAATTCGTTCAGAGGTTGTGATGCAACCTGGATTGACCATATCTAGACCCACAGCTAGATGAGACATAAGGGTGGACACTCTTGGGGCTGAGAGGTTGGGTGAGGTTGGGTGAGCAAACGCAGACCCTTTAAAGTAATACTGCGTGGTACCCATCCCATGGGTCCCAAATCTCCAGGTTCAAGGGCATCTTCCTACATCGAAAACATGCATGAGAAACCCAGAAGATGGTACACCGTGTGATTTTGAAAGGTTTCTAAAACGCACCTGATTTCTCATCTCCTTGTGTTCGGGTTCGCCATTCCAGCTACTTTACTAGCAATCTCCCTACTTTGAGAATCAGCACCTTTAACCTCCTGTTCCCTACAGGTTGCAATTTGTCCTGAGGATGAACGGGAAGAGGGGCAACCAATGAGAGACTAGATCTAGGTTTTGGGACAGGCACAGGTCACTCTATTTTCCCATCAGGAAGAAGAATTAACCACAGGCTCAGCCTGCCGCCCAGAAGCAGAATAGGGCCTGAGGCAATCCCGCGCTTTGGCGGCCAGCTCCCAAATAAGCGAGTTGAAAAATGGAGCCCAGACACACTGCCATTCACAAACCTGCAGAGTTATAAATGTTAACTCTCGTCCACAAATATATTGAAGGAAGGCAACGAAGAGGATTTGAAAGCAAGGAAGAATTGCAGGAAACAGGTTTCAGGAGGTAGATTCGAATCGCCTTTAAAGCACATGAAAAGCAGCAAAACGTCGACAATGATGCCCTTGGCCAAAAAGGGCGTATGCGTTTTTTCCTGAATATATTCAGGAAATATATTCAGGATATATATATTCAGGAATATATTCAGGAATATATTCAGGAAATATATTCTCCATAATATATTCAGGAAAAAACGCATACGCCCTTTTTGGCCAACCTAGCAACCTGGAAGGCAAATCAACGCTACAAAGAAGTCTGGCTTCCCATCGGTCAAAAGGGCCATGCTGCAAAAAGTTTCAAAACCAGAAATGCAGGACAGGCCATGGAGAAATGGCAGCCTTGCTACGCTGATGGGCGTGATGTAAATTGCCAACAGCCACTCTGGAGAAGTATACGGTGTGTCCTGAAACATCGAAAAAACACAGCTTAGGGAGCAAAGGGAACGTCCACTCATGGGTGTATAAATTGGGAAAACTAAAAATCAGCAAGACACAGGCACCCCAAAGTTTAGGGCTGCTCTGTTGACAAGAACCTCCACTTTATGACACCTTAAATATCCCAGGAAAGAGAAAAATGGATAAAGAATTTGTGGTCCTTATGTACAATGGAATATCACTGAGACATGAAATCAAATTCATAAGGCTAGTAGAAGCAAGATGAGTGGAGTTAGGTACGACGATTCTAAGTGAAATAAGTCACACAGAAAAAGACTCTTATCATAAGCTATCACTTATAGAGGGAATGTAAAAACCGCTACACTTGAACTGAATTACAAAACAGAACAGAGTCACACGTTTAGAAAACACACTATGGCAGCTTAACGGGAAAGGTGAGGTGGGGTGATGCATAAAACAAGGGTTTCAAATTCGCTCAGATACCGTTCCATACACCCAATATGTAATAGACTAGACCTACTCCTTGCTCAGTGAACTGGACTCAACACCCCCTATTCACCGCACAAGAATATATGTGACTAGTAATAATCTTAAAACCTATGTATTGATATCTGTCTGGAAGTGAGTCAAGTGGGTGTAAGCCGCATAAATACAGCCGTGAAAAGCAGCTAAACCCCATTATAAAAATAAATTACTTTTAAAAACCCTTAAAATAAAGACAGTGAAAGAGAGAAATTCTTACAAAATTCGTTCAGAGGCTGTGATGCAACCTGAATTGACCATATCTAGACACACAGCTGGATGAGACATAAGGGTGGACACTCTTGGGGCTGAGAGGTTGGGTGAGCAAACGCAGACCCTTTAAAGTAATACTGCGTGGTACCCATCCCATGGGTCCCAAATCTCCAGGTTAAAGGGCATCTTCCTACATCGAAAACATGCATGAGAAACCCAGAAGATGGTACACCGTGTGATTTTGAAAGGTTTCTAAAACGCACCTCATTTCTCATCTCCTTGTGTTCGGGTTCGCCATTCCAGCTACTTTACTAGCAATCTCCCCACTTTGAGAATCAGCACCTTTAACCTCCTCTTCCCTACAGGTTGCAATTTGTCCTGAGGATGAACGGGAAGAGGGGCAACCAATGAGAGACTAGATCTAGGTTTTGGGACAGGCACAGGTCACTCTATTTTCCCATCAAGAAGAAGGATTAACCACAGGCTCAGCCTGCCGCCCAGAAGCAGAATAGGGCCTGAGGCAATCCCGCGCTTTGGCGGCCAGCTCCCAAAAAAGCGAGTTGAAAAATAGAGCCCAGACACACTGCCATTCACAAACCTGCAGAGTTATAAATGTTAACTCTCGTCCACAAATATATTGAAGGAAGGCAACCAAGAGGATTGGAAATCAAGGAAGAATTGCAGGAAACAGGTTTCAGGAGGTAGATTCGAATCGCCTTTAAAGCACATGAAAAGCGGCAAAACGTCGACAATGATGCCCTTGGCCAAAAAGGGCGTATGCGTTTTTTCCTGAATATATTCAGGAAATATATTCAGGATATATATATTCAGGAATATTCTGGAATATATTCAGGAATATATTCAGGAAATATATTCTCCATAATATATTCAGGAAAAAACGCATACGCCCTTTTTGGCCAACCTAGCAACCTGGAAGGCAAATCAACGCTACAAAGAAGTCTCGCTTCCCATCGGTCAAAAGGGCCATGCTGCAAAAAGTGTCAAAACCAGAAATGTAGGACAGGCCATGGAGAAATGGCAGCCTTGCTACGCTGATGGGCGGGATGTAAATTGCCAACAGCCACTCTGGAGAAGTGTACGGTGTGTCCTGAAACATCGAAAAAACACAGCTTAGGGAGCATAGGGCACGTCCACTCATGGGCGTATAAATTGGGAAAACTGAAAAGCAGCAAGACACCGGCACCCCAAAGTTTAGGGCTGCTCTGTTGACAAGAACCTCCACTTCATGACACCTTAAATATCCCAGGAAAGAGAAAAATGGATAAAGAAGTTGTGGTCTTTATGTACAATGGAATATCACTCAGACATGAAATCAATGTCATAAGGCTAGTAGAAGCAAGATGAGTGGAGTTAGGTACGACGATTCTAAGTGAAATAAGTCACACAGAAAAAGACTCTTATCATAAGCTATCACTTATTGAGGGAATGTCAAAACGGCTACACTTGAACTGAATGACAAAACAGAACAGAGTCTCACATTTAGAAAACACACTATGGGTGCTTAACGGGAAAGGTGAAGTGGGGTGATGCATAAAACAAGGGTTTCAAATTCGTTCAGATACCGTTCCATACACCCAATATGTAATAGACAAGACCTACTCCTTGCTCTGTGAACTGGACTCAACACCCCCTATTCACCGCACAAGAATATATGTGACTAGTAAGAATCTTAAAACCTATGTATTGATATCTGTCTGGAAGTGAGTCAAGTGGGTGTAAGGTGCATAAACACAGCCGTGAAAAGCAGCTAAACCCCATTATAGAAATAAATTACTTTTAAAAACCCGTAAAACAAAGACAGTGAAAGAGAGAGAAATTCTTACAAAATTCGTTCAGAGGTTGTGATGCAACCTGGATTGACCATATCTAGACCCACAGCTAGATGAGACATAAGGGTGGACACTCTTGGGGCTGAGAGGTTGGGTGAGGTTGGGTGAGCAAACGCAGACCCTTTAAAGTAATACTGCGTGGTACCCATCCCATGGGTCCCAAATCTCCAGGTTCAAGGGCATCTTCCTACGTCGAAAACATGCATGAGAAACCCAGAAGATGGTACACCGTGTGATTTTGAAAGGTTTCTAAAACGCACCTCATTTCTCATCTCCTTGTGTTCTGGTTCGCCATTCCAGCTACTTTACTAGCAATCTCCCTACTTGGAGAAACAGCACCTTTAACCTCCTGTTCCCTACAGGTTGCAATTTGTCCTGAGGATGAACGGGAAGAGGGGCAACCAATGAGAGACTAGGTCTAGGTGTTGGGACAGGCACAGGTCACTCTATTTTCCCATCAGGAAGAAGAATTAACCACAGGCTCAGCCTGCCTCCCAGAAGCAGAATAGGGCCTGAGGCAATCCCGCGCTTTTGCGGCCAGCTCCCAAAAAAGCGAGTTGAAAAACGGAGCTCAGGGACACTGCAATTCACAAACCCGCAGAGTTATTAATGATAACTCTCGTCCACAAATATATTGAGGGAAGGCAACGAAGAGGATTTGAAAGCAAGGCAGAATTGCAGGAAACGAATTTCAGGAGGTAGATTCGAATCACATTAAAACACATGAAAAGTCGCAAAACGTCGACAATGATGCCCATGGCCAAAAAGGGCGTATGCGTTTTTTCCTGAATATATTCAGGAAAAAACGCATACGCCCTTTTTGGCCAACCAAGCAACCTGGAAAGGCAAATCAGCGCTACAAAGAAGTCTCGCTTCCCATCGGTCAAAAGGGCCATGCTACAAAAAGTGTCAAAACCAGAAATGCAGGACAGGCCATGGAGAAATGACAGCCTTGCTACGCTGATGGGCGGTATGTAAATTGCCAACAGCCACTCTGGAGAAGTGTACGGTGTGTCCTGAAACATCGAAAAAACACAGCTTAGGGAGCATAGGGCACGTCCACTCATGGGCGTATAAATTGGGAAAACTAAAAATCAGCAAGACACAGGCACCCCAAAGTTTAGGGCTGCTCTGTTGACAAGAACCTCCACTTCATGACACCTTAAATATCCCAGGAAAGAGAAAAATGGATAAAGAAGTTGTGGTCCTTATGTACAATGGAATATCACTGAGACATGAAATCAATGTCATAAGGCTAGTAGAAGCAAGATGAGTGGATTTAGATACGACGATTCTAAGTGAAATAAGTCACACAGAAAAAGACACTTATCATAAGCTATCACTTATAGAGGGAATGTAAAAACCGCTACACTTGAACTGAATTACAAAACAGAACAGAGTCACACGTTTAGAAAACACACTATGGCAGCTTAACGGGAAAGGTGACGTGGGGTGATGCATAAAACAAGGGTTTCAAATTCGCTCAGATACCGTTCCATACACCCAATATGTAATAGACTAGACCTACTCCTTGCTCAGTGAACTGGACTCAACACCCCCTATTCACCGCACAAGAATATATGTGACTAGTAAGAATCTTAAAACCTATGTATTGATATCTGTCTGGAAGTGAGTCAAGTGGGTGTAAAGCCGCATAAATACAGCCGTGAAAAGCAGCTAAACCCCATTATAAAAATAAATTACTTTTAAAAACCCTTAAAATAAAGACAGTGAAAGAGAGAAATTCTTACAAAATTCGTTCAGAGGCTGTGATGCAACCTGAATTGACCATATCTAGACACACAGCTGGATGAGACATACGGGTGGACACTCTTGGGGTTGAGAGGTTGGGTGAGCAAACGCAGACCCTTTAAAGTAATACTGCGTGGTACCCATCCCATGGGTCCCAAATCTCCAGGTTCAAGGGCATCTTCCTACATCGAAAACATGCATGAGAAACCCAGAAGATGGTACACCGTGTGATTTTGAAAGGTTTCTAAAACGCACCTGATTTCTCATCTCCTTGTGTTCGGGTTCGCCATTCCAGCTACTTTACTAGCAATCTCCCTACTTTGAGAATCAGCACCTTTAACCTCCTGTTCCCTACAGGTTGCAATTTGTCCTGAGGATGAACGGGAAGAGGGGCAACCAATGAGAGACTAGATCTAGGTTTTGGGACAGGCACAGGTCACTCTATTTTCCCATCAGGAAGAAGAATTAACCACAGGCTCAGCCTGCCGCCCAGAAGCAGAATAGGGCCTGAGGCAATCCCGCGCTTTGGCGGCCAGCTCCCAAATAAGCGAGTTGAAAAATGGAGCCCAGACACACTGCCATTCACAAACCTGCAGAGTTATAAATGTTAACTCTCGTCCACAAATATATTGAAGGAAGGCAACGAAGAGGATTTGAAAGCAAGGAAGAATTGCAGGAAACAGGTTTCAGGAGGTAGATTCGAATCGCCTTTAAAGCACATGAAAAGCGGCAAAACGTCGACAATGATGCCCTTGGCCAAAAAGGGCGTATGCGTTTTTTCCTGAATATATTCAGGAAATATATTCAGGATATATATATTCAGGAATATATTCAGGAATATATTCAGGAAATATATTCTCCATAATATATTCAGGAAAAAACGCATACGCTCTTTTTGGCCAACCTAGCAACCTGGAAGGCAAATCAACGCTACAAAGAAGTCTCGCTTCCAATCGGTCAAAAGGGCCATGCTGCAAAAAGTGTCAAAACCAGAAATGTAGGACAGGCCATGAAGAAATGGCAGCCTTGCTACGCTGATGGGCGGGATGTAAATTGCAACAGCCACTCTGGAGAATTGTACGGTGTGTCCTGAAACATCGAAAAAACACAGCTTAGGGAGCATAGGGCACGTCCACTCATGGGCGTATAAATTGGGAAAACTAAAAAGCAGCAAGACACCGGCACCCCATAGTTTAGGGCTGCTCTGTTGACAAGAACCTCCACTTCATGACACCTTAAATAACCCAGGAAAGAGAAAAATGGATAAAGAAGTTGTGGTCCTTATGTACAATGGAATATCACTCAGACATGAAATCAAAGTCATAAGGCTAGTAGAAGCAAGATGAGTGGAGTTAGATACGATGATTCTAAGTGAAATAAGTCACACAGAAAAAGACACTTATCATAAGCTATCACTTATAGAGGGAATGTAAAAACCGCTACACTTGAACTGAATTACAAAACAGAACAGAGTCACACGTTTAGAAAACAAACTATGGCAGCTTAACGGGAAAGGTGAGGTGGGTTGATGCATAAAACAAGAGTTTCAAATTCGCTCAGATACCGTTCCATACACCCAATATGTAATAGACTAGACCTACTCCTTGCTCAGTGAACTGGACTCAACACCCCCTATTCACCGCACAAGAATATATTTGACTATTAAGAATCTTAAAACCTATGTATTGATATCTGTCTGGAAGTGAGTCAAGTGGGTGTAAAGCCGCATAAACACAGCCGTGAAAAGCAGCTAAACCCCATTATAGAAATAAATTACTTTTAAAAACCCGTAAAACAAAGACAGTGAAAGAGAGAGAAATTCTTACAAAATTCGTTCAGAGGCTGTGATGCAACCTGGATTGACCATATCTACACTCACAGCTGGATGAGACATAAGGGTGGACACTCTTGGGGCTGAGAGGTTGGGTGAGCAAACACAGAGCCTTTAAAGTAATACTGCGTGGTACCCATCCCATGGGTCCCAAATCTCCAGGTTAAAGGGCATCTTCCTACATCGAAAACATGCATGAGAAACCCAGAAGATGGTACACCGTGTGATTTTGAAAGGTTTCTAAAACGCACCTCATTTCTCATCTCCTTGTGTTCGGGTTCGCCATTCCAGCTACTTTACTAGCAATCTCCCTACTTTGAGAATCAGCACCTTTAACCTCCTCTTCCCTACAGGTTGCAATTTGTCCTGAGGATGAACGGGAAGAGGGGCAACCAATGAGAGACTAGATCTAGGTTTTGGGACAGGCACAGGTCACTCTATTTTCCCATCAGGAAGAAGAATTAACCACAGGCTCAGCCTGCCGCCCAGAAGCAGAATAGGGCCTGAGGCAATCCCGCGCTTTGGCGGCCAGCTCCCAAAAAAGCGAGTTGAAAAATAGAGCCCAGACACACTGCCATTCACAAACCTGCAGAGTTATAAATGTTAACTCTCGTCCACAAATATATTGAAGGAAGGCAACCAAGAGGATTGGAAAGCAAGGAAGAATTGCAGGAAACAGGTTTCAGGAGGTAGATTCGAATCGCCTTTAAAGCACATGAAAAGCGGCAAAACGTCGACAATGATGCCCTTGGCCAAAAAGGGCGTATGCGTTTTTTCCTGAATATATTCAGGAAATATATTCAGGATATATATATTCAGGAATATTCTGGAATATATTCAGGAATATATTCAGGAAATATATTCTCCATAATATATTCAGGAAAAAACGCATACGCCCTTTTTGGCCAACCTAGCAACCTGGAAGGCAAATCAACGCTACAAAGAAGTCTCGCTTCCCATCGGTCAAAAGGGCCATGCTGCAAAAAGTGTCAAAACCAGAAATGTAGGACAGGCCATGGAGAAATGGCAGCCTTGCTACGCTGATGGGCGGGATGTAAATTGCCAACAGCCACTCTGGAGAAGTGTACGGTGTGTCCTGAAACATCGAAAAAACACAGCTTAGGGAGCATAGGGCACGTCCACTCATGGGCGTATAAATTGGGAAAACTGAAAAGCAGCAAGACACCGGCACCCCAAAGTTTAGGGCTGCTCTGTTGACAAGAACCTCCACTTCATGACACCTTAAATATCCCAGGAAAGAGAAAAATGGATAAAGAAGTTGTGGTCTTTATGTACAATGGAATATCACTCAGACATGAAATCAATGTCATAAGGCTAGTAGAAGCAAGATGAGTGGAGTTAGGTACGACGATTCTAAGTGAAATAAGTCACACAGAAAAAGACTCTTATCATAAGCTATCACTTATTGAGGGAATGTCAAAACGGCTACACTTGAACTGAATGACAAAACAGAACAGAGTCTCACATTTAGAAAACACACTATGGGTGCTTAACGGGAAAGGTGAAGTGGGGTGATGCATAAAACAAGGGTTTCAAATTCGTTCAGATACCGTTCCATACACCCAATATGTAATAGACAAGACCTACTCCTTGCTCTGTGAACTGGACTCAACACTCCCTATTCACCGCACAAGAATATATGTGACTAGTAAGAATCTTAAAACCTATGGATTGATATCTGTCTGGAAGTGAGTCAAGTGGGTGTAAGGTGCATAAACACAGCCGTGAAAAGCAGCTAAACCCCATTATAGAAATAAATTACTTTTAAAAACCCGTAAAACAAAGACAGTGAAAGAGAGAGAAATTCTTACAAAATTCGTTCAGAGGTTGTGATGCAACCTGGATTGACCATATCTAGACCCACAGCTAGATGAGACATAAGGGTGGACACTCTTGGGGCTGAGAGGTTGGGTGAGGTTGGGTGAGCAAACGCAGACCCTTTAAAGTAATACTGCGTGGTACCCATCCCATGGGTCCCAAATCTCCAGGTTCAAGGGCATCTTCCTACGTCGAAAACATGCATGAGAAACCCAGAAGATGGTACACCGTGTGATTTTGAAAGGTTTCTAAAACGCACCTGATTTCTCATCTCCTTGTGTTCGGGTTCGCCATTCCAGCTACTTTACTAGCAATCTCCCTACTTTGAGAATCAGCACCTTTAACCTCCTGTTCCCTACAGGTTGCAATTTGTCCTGAGGATGAACGGGAAGAGGGGCAACCAATGAGAGACTAGATCTAGGTTTTGGGACAGGCACAGGTCACTCTATTTTCCCATCAGGAAGAAGAATTAACCACAGGCTCAGCCTGCCGCCCAGAAGCAGAATAGGGCCTGAGGCAATCCCGCGCTTTGGCGGCCAGCTCCCAAATAAGCGAGTTGAAAAATGGAGCCCAGACACACTGCCATTCACAAACCTGCAGAGTTATAAATGTTAACTCTCGTCCACAAATATATTGAAGGAAGGCAACGAAGAGGATTTGAAAGCAAGGAAGAATTGCAGGAAACAGGTTTCAGGAGGTAGATTCGAATCGCCTTTAAAGCACATGAAAAGCAGCAAAACGTCGACAATGATGCCCTTGGCCAAAAAGGGCGTATGCGTTTTTTCCTGAATATATTCAGGAAATATATTCAGGATATATATATTCAGGAATATATTCAGGAATATATTAAGGAAATATATTCTCCATAATATATTCAGGAAAAAACGCATACGCTCTTTTTGGCCAACCTAGCAACCTGGAAGGCAAATCAACGCTACAAAGAAGTCTCGCTTCCAATCGGTCAAAAGGGCCATGCTGCAAAAAGTGTCAAAACCAGAAATGTAGGACAGGCCATGAAGAAATGGCAGCCTTGCTACGCTGATGGGCGGGATGTAAATTGCAACAGCCACTCTGGAGAATTGTACGGTGTGTCCTGAAACATCGAAAAAACACAGCTTAGGGAGCATAGGGCACGTCCACTCATGGGCGTATAAATTGGGAAAACTAAAAAGCAGCAAGACACCGGCACCCCATAGTTTAGGGCTGCTCTGTTGACAAGAACCTCCACTTCATGACACCTTAAATATCCCAGGAAAGAGAAAAATGGATAAAGAAGTTCTGGACCTTATGTACAATGGAGTATCACTCAGACATGAAATCAATGTCATAAGGCTAGTAGAAGCAAGATGAGTGGAGTTAGATACGATGATTCTAAGTGAAATAAGTCACACAGAAAAAGACACTTATCATAAGCTATCACTTATAGAGGGAATGTAAAAACCGCTACACTTGAACTGAATTACAAAACAGAACAGAGTCACACGTTTAGAAAACAAACTATGGCAGCTTAACGGGAAAGGTGAGGTGGGTTGATGCATAAAACAAGAGTTTCAAATTCGCTCAGATACCGTTCCATACACCCAATATGTAATAGACTAGACCTACTCCTTGCTCAGTGAACTGGACTCAACACCCCCTATTCACCGCACAAGAATATATGTGACTATTAAGAATCTTAAAACCTATGTATTGATATCTGTCTGGAAGTGAGTCAAGTGGGTGTAAAGCCGCATAAACACAGCCGTGAAAAGCAGCTAAACCCCATTATAGAAATAAATTACTTTTAAAAACCCGTAAAACAAAGACAGTGAAAGAGAGAGAAATTCTTACAAAATTCGTTCAGAGGTTGTGATGCAACCTGGATTGACCATATCTAGACCCACAGCTAGATGAGACATAAGGGTGGACACTCTTGGGGCTGAGAGGTTGGGTGAGGTTGGGTGAGCAAACGCAGACCCTTTAAAGTAATACTGCGTGGTACCCATCCCATGGGTCCCAAATCTCCAGGTTCAAGGGCATCTTCCTACATCGAAAACATGCATGAGAAACCCAGAAGATGGTACACCGTGTGATTTTGAAAGGTTTCTAAAACGCACCTGATTTCTCATCTCCTTGTGTTCGGGTTCGCCATTCCAGCTACTTTACTAGCAATCTCCCTACTTTGAGAATCAGCACCTTTAACCTCCTGTTCCCTACAGGTTGCAATTTGTCCTGAGGATGAACGGGAAGAGGGGCAACCAATGAGAGACTAGATCTAGGTTTTGGGACAGGCACAGGTCACTCTATTTTCCCATCAGGAAGAAGAATTAACCACAGGCTCAGCCTGCCGCCCAGAAGCAGAATAGGGCCTGAGGCAATCCCGCGCTTTGGCGGCCAGCTCCCAAATAAGCGAGTTGAAAAATGGAGCCCAGACACACTGCCATTCACAAACCTGCAGAGTTATAAATGTTAACTCTCGTCCACAAATATATTGAAGGAAGGCAACGAAGAGGATTTGAAAGCAAGGAAGAATTGCAGGAAACAGGTTTCAGGAGGTAGATTCGAATCGCCTTTAAAGCACATGAAAAGCGGCAAAACGTCGACAATGATGCCCTTGGCCAAAAAGGGCGTATGCGTTTTTTCCTGAATATATTCAGGAAATATATTCAGGATATATATATTCAGGAATATATTCAGGAATATATTCAGGAAATATATTCTCCATAATATATTCAGGAAAAAACGCATACGCTCTTTTTGGCCAACCTAGCAACCTGGAAGGCAAATCAACGCTACAAAGAAGTCTCGCTTCCAATCGGTCAAAAGGGCCATGCTTCAAAAAGTGTCAAAACCAGAAATGTAGGACAGGCCATGAAGAAATGGCAGCCTTGCTACGCTGATGGGCGGGATGTAAATTGCAACAGCCACTCTGGAGAATTGTACGGTGTGTCCTGAAACATCGAAAAAACACAGCTTAGGGAGCATAGGGCACGTCCACTCATGGGCGTATAAATTGGGAAAACTAAAAAGCAGCAAGACACCGGCACCCCATAGTTTAGGGCTGCTCTGTTGACAAGAACCTCCACTTCATGACACCTTAAATATCCCAGGAAAGAGAAAAATGGATAAAGAAGTTCTGGTCCTTATGTACAATGGAGTATCACTCAGACATGAAATCAATGTCATAAGGCTAGTAGAAGCAAGATGAGTGGAGTTAGATACGATGATTCTAAGTGAAATAAGTCACACAGAAAAAGACACTTATCATAAGCTATCACTTATAGAGGGAATGTAAAAACCGCTACACTTGAACTGAATTACAAAACAGAACAGAGTCACACGTTTAGAAAACAAACTATGGCAGCTTAACGGGAAAGGTGAGGTGGGTTGATGCATAAAACAAGAGTTTCAAATTCGCTCAGATACCGTTCCATACACCCAATATGTAATAGACTAGACCTACTCCTTGCTCAGTGAACTGGACTCAACACCCCCTATTCACCGCACAAGAATATATGTGACTATTAAGAATCTTAAAACCTATGTATTGATATCTGTCTGGAAGTGAGTCAAGTGGGTGTAAAGCCGCATAAACACAGCCGTGAAAAGCAGCTAAACCCCATTATAGAAATAAATTACTTTTAAAAACCCGTAAAACAAAGACAGTGAAAGAGAGAGAAATTCTTACAAAATTCGTTCAGAGGTTGTGATGCAACCTGGATTGACCATATCTAGACCCACAGCTAGATGAGACATAAGGGTGGACACTCTTGGGGCTGAGAGGTTGGGTGAGGTTGGGTGAGCAAACGCAGACCCTTTAAAGTAATACTGCGTGGTACCCATCCCATGGGTCCCAAATCTCCAGGTTCAAGGGCATCTTCCTACATCGAAAACATGCATGAGAAACCCAGAAGATGGTACACCGTGTGATTTTGAAAGGTTTCTAAAACGCACCTGATTTCTCATCTCCTTGTGTTCGGGTTCGCCATTCCAGCTACTTTACTAGCAATCTCCCTACTTTGAGAATCAGCACCTTTAACCTCCTGTTCCCTACAGGTTGCAATTTGTCCTGAGGATGAACGGGAAGAGGGGCAACCAATGAGAGACTAGATCTAGGTTTTGGGACAGGCACAGGTCACTCTATTTTCCCATCAGGAAGAAGAATTAACCACAGGCTCAGCCTGCCGCCCAGAAGCAGAATAGGGCCTGAGGCAATCCCGCGCTTTGGCGGCCAGCTCCCAAATAAGCGAGTTGAAAAATGGAGCCCAGACACACTGCCATTCACAAACCTGCAGAGTTATAAATGTTAACTCTCGTCCACAAATATATTGAAGGAAGGCAACGAAGAGGATTTGAAAGCAAGGAAGAATTGCAGGAAACAGGTTTCAGGAGGTAGATTCGAATCGCCTTTAAAGCACATGAAAAGCAGCAAAACGTCGACAATGATGCCCTTGGCCAAAAAGGGCGTATGCGTTTTTTCCTGAATATATTCAGGAAATATATTCAGGATATATATATTCAGGAATATATTCAGGAATATATTCAGGAAATATATTCTCCATAATATATTCAGGAAAAAACGCATACGCTCTTTTTGGCCAACCTAGCAACCTGGAAGGCAAATCAACGCTACAAAGAAGTCTCGCTTCCAATCGGTCAAAAGGGCCATGCTGCAAAAAGTGTCAAAACCAGAAATGTAGGACAGGCCATGAAGAAATGGCAGCCTTGCTACGCTGATGGGCGGGATGTAAATTGCAACAGCCACTCTGGAGAATTGTACGGTGTGTCCTGAAACATCGAAAAAACACAGCTTAGGGAGCATAGGGCACGTCCACTCATGGGCGTATAAATTGGGAAAACTAAAAAGCAGCAAGACACCGGCACCCCATAGTTTAGGGCTGCTCTGTTGACAAGAACCTCCACTTCATGACACCTTAAATATCCCAGGAAAGAGAAAAATGGATAAAGAAGTTCTGGTCCTTATGTACAATGGAGTATCACTCAGACATGAAATCAATGTCATAAGGCTAGTAGAAGCAAGATGAGTGGAGTTAGATACGATGATTCTAAGTGAAATAAGTCACACAGAAAAAGACACTTATCATAAGCTATCACTTATAGAGGGAATGTAAAAACCGCTACACTTGAACTGAATTACAAAACAGAACAGAGTCACACGTTTAGAAAACAAACTATGGCAGCTTAACGGGAAAGGTGAGGTGGGTTGATGCATAAAACAAGAGTTTCAAATTCGCTCAGATACCGTTCCATACACCCAATATGTAATAGACTAGACCTACTCCTTGCTCAGTGAACTGGACTCAACACCCCCTATTCACCGCACAAGAATATATGTGACTATTAAGAATCTTAAAACCTATGTATTGATATCTGTCTGGAAGTGAGTCAAGTGGGTGTAAAGCCGCATAAACACAGCCGTGAAAAGCAGCTAAACCCCATTATAGAAATAAATTACTTTTAAAAACCCGTAAAACAAAGACAGTGAAAGAGAGAGAAATTCTTACAAAATTCGTTCAGAGGCTGTGATGCAACCTGGATTGACCATATCTAGACCCACACCTGGATGAGACATAAGGGTGGACACTCTTGGGGCTGAGAGGTTGGGTGAGGTTGGGTGAGCAAACACAGACCCTTTAAAGTAATACTGCGTGGTACCCATCCCATGGGTCCCAAATCTCCAGGTTCAAGGGCATCTTAATTCGTCGAAAACTTGCATGAGAAAAACAGAAGATGGTACACCGTGTGATTTTGAAAGGTTTCTAAAACGCACCTCATTTCTCATCTCCTTGTGTTCGGGTTCGCCATTCCAGCTACTTTACTAGCAATCTCCCTACTTGGAGAATCAGCACCTTTAACCTCCTGTTCCCTACAGGTTGCAATTTGTCCTGAGGATGAACGGGAAGAGGGGCAACCAATGAGAGACTAGATCTAGGTGTTGGGACAGGCACAGGTCACTCTATTTTCCCATCAGGAAGAAGAATTAACCACAGGCTCAGCCTGCCGCCCAGAAGCAGAATAGGGCCTGAGGCAATCCCGCGCTTTGGCGGCCAGCTCCCAAAAAAGCGAGTTGAAAAATGGAGCCCAGAGACACGGCCTTTCACAAACCTGCAGAGTTATAAATGTTAACTCTCGTCCACAAATATATTGAGGGAAGGCAACGAAGAGGATTTGAAAGCAAGGAAGAATTGCAGGAAACAGGTTTCAGGAGGTAGATTCGAATCGCCTTTAAAGCACATGAAAAGCGGCAAAACGTCGACAATGATGCCCTTGGCCAAAAAGGGCGTATGCGTTTTTTTCTGAATATATACAGGAAATATATTCAGGATATATATATTCAGGAATATTCAGGAATATATTCAGGAATATATTCAGGAAATATATTCTCCATAATATATTCAGGAAAAAACGCATACGCCCTTTTTGGCCAACCTAGCAACCTGGAAGGCAAATCAACGCTACAAAGAAGTCTGGCTTCCCATCGGTCAAAAGGGCCATGCTGCAAAAAGTTTCAAAACCAGAAATGCAGGACAGGCCATGGAGAAATGGCAGCCTTGCTACGCTGATGGGCGTGATGTAAATTGCCAACAGCCACTCTGGAGAAGTATACGGTGTGTCCTGAAACATCGAAAAAACACAGCTTAGGGAGCAAAGGGAACGTCCACTCATGGGTGTATAAATTGGGAAAACTAAAAATCAGCAAGACACAGGCACCCCAAAGTTTAGGGCTGCTCTGTTGACAAGAACCTCCACTTTATGACACCTTAAATATCCCAGGAAAGAGAAAAATGGATAAAGAATTTGTGGTCCTTATGTACAATGGAATATCACTGAGACATGAAATCAAATTCATAAGGCTAGTAGAAGCAAGATGAGTGGAGTTAGGTACGACGATTCTAAGTGAAATAAGTCACACAGAAAAAGACTCTTATCATAAGCTATCACTTATAGAGGGAATGTAAAAACCGCTACACTTGAACTGAATTACAAAACAGAACAGAGTCACACGTTTAGAAAACACACTATGGCAGCTTAACGGGAAAGGTGAGGTGGGGTGATGCATAAAACAAGGGTTTCAAATTCGCTCAGATACCGTTCCATACACCCAATATGTAATAGACTAGACCTACTCCTTGCTCAGTGAACTGGACTCAACACCCCCTATTCACCGCACAAGAATATATGTGACTAGTAATAATCTTAAAACCTATGTATTGATATCTGTCTGGAAGTGAGTCAAGTGGGTGTAAGCCGCATACATACAGCCGTGAAAAGCAGCTAAACCCCATTATAAAAATAAATTACTTTTAAAAACCCTTAAAATAAAGACAGTGAAAGAGAGAAATTCTTACAAAATTCGTTCAGAGGCTGTGATGCAACCTGAATTGACCATATCTAGACACACAGCTGGATGAGACATAAGGGTGGACACTCTTGGGGCTGAGAGGTTGGGTGAGCAAACGCAGACCCTTTAAAGTAATACTGCGTGGTACCCATCCCATGGGTCCCAAATCTCCAGGTTAAAGGGCATCTTCCTACATCGAAAACATGCATGAGAAACCCAGAATATGGTACACCGTGTGATTTTGAAAGGTTTCTAAAACGCACCTCATTTCTCATCTCCTTGTGTTCGGGTTCGCCATTCCAGCTACTTTACTAGCAATCTCCCCACTTTGAGAATCAGCACCTTTAACCTCCTCTTCCCTACAGGTTGCAATTTGTCCTGAGGATGAACGGGAAGAGGGGCAACCAATGAGAGACTAGATCTAGGTTTTGGGACAGGCACAGGTCACTCTATTTTCCCATCAAGAAGAAGGATTAACCACAGGCTCAGCCTGCCGCCCAGAAGCAGAATAGGGCCTGAGGCAATCCCGCGCTTTGGCGGCCAGCTCCCAAAAAAGCGAGTTGAAAAATAGAGCCCAGACACACTGCCATTCACAAACCTGCAGAGTTATAAATGTTAACTCTCGTCCACAAATATATTGAAGGAAGGCAACCAAGAGGATTGGAAATCAAGGAAGAATTGCAGGAAACAGGTTTCAGGAGGTAGATTCGAATCGCCTTTAAAGCACATGAAAAGCGGCAAAACGTCGACAATGATGCCCTTGGCCAAAAAGGGCGTATGCGTTTTTTCCTGAATATATTCAGGAAATATATTCAGGATATATATATTCAGGAATATTCTGGAATATATTCAGGAATATATTCAGGAAATATATTCTCCATAATATATTCAGGAAAAAACGCATACGCCCTTTTTGGCCAACCTAGCAACCTGGAAGGCAAATCAACGCTACAAAGAAGTCTCGCTTCCCATCGGTCAAAAGGGCCATGCTGCAAAAAGTGTCAAAACCAGAAATGTAGGACAGGCCATGGAGAAATGGCAGCCTTGCTACGCTGATGGGCGGGATGTAAATTGCCAACAGCCACTCTGGAGAAGTGTACGGTGTGTCCTGAAACATCGAAAAAACACAGCTTAGGGAGCATAGGGCACGTCCACTCATGGGCGTATAAATTGGGAAAACTGAAAAGCAGCAAGACACCGGCACCCCAAAGTTTAGGGCTGCTCTGTTGACAAGAACCTCCACTTCATGACACCTTAAATATCCCAGGAAAGAGAAAAATGGATAAAGAAGTTGTGGTCTTTATGTACAATGGAATATCACTCAGACATGAAATCAATGTCATAAGGCTAGTAGAAGCAAGATGAGTGGAGTTAGGTACGACGATTCTAAGTGAAATAAGTCACACAGAAAAAGACTCTTATCATAAGCTATCACTTATTGAGGGAATGTCAAAACGGCTACACTTGAACTGAATGACAAAACAGAACAGAGTCTCACATTTAGAAAACACACTATGGGTGCTTAACGGGAAAGGTGAAGTGGGGTGATGCATAAAACAAGGGTTTCAAATTCGTTCAGATACCGTTCCATACACCCAATATGTAATAGACAAGACCTACTCCTTGCTCTGTGAACTGGACTCAACACCCCCTATTCACCGCACAAGAATATATGTGACTAGTAAGAATCTTAAAACCTATGTATTGATATCTGTCTGGAAGTGAGTCAAGTGGGTGTAAGGTGCATAAACACAGCTGTGAAAAGCAGCTAAACCCCATTATAGAAATAAATTACTTTTAAAAACCCGTAAAACAAAGACAGTGAAAGAGAGAGAAATTCTTACAAAATTCGTTCAGAGGTTGTGATGCAACCTGGATTGACCATATCTAGACCCACAGCTAGATGAGACATAAGGGTGGACACTCTTGGGGCTGAGAGGTTGGGTGAGGTTGGGTGAGCAAACGCAGACCCTTTAAAGTAATACTGCGTGGTACCCATCCCATGGGTCCCAAATCTCCAGGTTCAAGGGCATCTTCCTACGTCGAAAACATGCATGAGAAACCCAGAAGATGGTACACCGTGTGATTTTGAAAGGTTTCTAAAACGCACCTCATTTCTCATCTCCTTGTGTTCTGGTTCGCCATTCCAGCTACTTTACTAGCAATCTCCCTACTTGGAGAAACAGCACCTTTAACCTCCTGTTCCCTACAGGTTGCAATTTGTCCTGAGGATGAACGGGAAGAGGGGCAACCAATGAGAGACTAGGTCTAGGTGTTGGGACAGGCACAGGTCACTCTATTTTCCCATCAGGAAGAAGAATTAACCACAGGCTCAGCCTGCCTCCCAGAAGCAGAATAGGGCCTGAGGCAATCCCGCGCTTTTGCGGCCAGCTCCCAAAAAAGCGAGTTGAAAAACGGAGCTCAGGGACACTGCAATTCACAAACCCGCAGAGTTATTAATGATAACTCTCGTCCACAAATATATTGAGGGAAGGCAACGAAGAGGATTTGAAAGCAAGGCAGAATTGCAGGAAACGAATTTCAGGAGGTAGATTCGAATCACATTAAAACACATGAAAAGTCGCAAAACGTCGACAATGATGCCCATGGCCAAAAAGGGCGTATGCGTTTTTTCCTGAATATATTCAGGAAAAAACGCATACGCCCTTTTTGGCCAACCAAGCAACCTGGAAAGGCAAATCAGCGCTACAAAGAAGTCTCGCTTCCCATCGGTCAAAAGGGCCATGCTACAAAAAGTGTCAAAACCAGAAATGCAGGACAGGCCATGGAGAAATGACAGCCTTGCTACGCTGATGGGCGGTATGTAAATTGCCAACAGCCACTCTGGAGAAGTGTACGGTGTGTCCTGAAACATCGAAAAAACACAGCTTAGGGAGCATAGGGCACGTCCACTCATGGGCGTATAAATTGGGAAAACTAAAAATCAGCAAGACACAGGCACCCCAAAGTTTAGGGCTGCTCTGTTGACAAGAACCTCCACTTCATGACACCTTAAATATCCCAGGAAAGAGAAAAATGGATAAAGAAGTTGTGGTCCTTATGTACAATGGAATATCACTGAGACATGAAATCAATGTCATAAGGCTAGTAGAAGCAAGATGAGTGGATTTAGATACGACGATTCTAAGTGAAATAAGTCACACAGAAAAAGACACTTATCATAAGCTATCACTTATAGAGGGAATGTAAAAACCGCTACACTTGAACTGAATTACAAAACAGAACAGAGTCACACGTTTAGAAAACACACTATGGCAGCTTAACGGGAAAGGTGAGGTGGGGTGATGCATATAACAAGGGTTTCAAATTCGCTCAGATACCGTTCCATACACCCAATATGTAATAGACTAGACCTACTCCTTGCTCAGTGAACTGGACTCAACACCCCCTATTCACCGCACAAGAATATATGTGACTAGTAAGAATCTTAAAACCTATGTATTGATATCTGTCTGGAAGTGAGTCAAGTGGGTGTAAAGCCGCATAAATACAGCCGTGAAAAGCAGCTAAACCCCATTATAAAAATAAATTACTTTTAAAAACCCTTAAAATAAAGACAGTGAAAGAGAGAAATTCTTACAAAATTCGTTCAGAGGCTGTGATGCAACCTGAATTGACCATATCTAGACACACAGCTGGATGAGACATACGGGTGGACACTCTTGGGGTTGAGAGGTTGGGTGAGCAAACGCAGACCCTTTAAAGTAATACTGCGTGGTACCCATCCCATGGGTCCCAAATCTCCAGGTTCAAGGGCATCTTCCTACATCGAAAACATGCATGAGAAACCCAGAAGATGGTACACCGTGTGATTTTGAAAGGTTTCTAAAACGCACCTGATTTCTCATCTCCTTGTGTTCGGGTTCGCCATTCCAGCTACTTTACTAGCAATCTCCCTACTTTGAGAATCAGCACCTTTAACCTCCTGTTCCCTACAGGTTGCAATTTGTCCTGAGGATGAACGGGAAGAGGGGCAACCAATGAGAGACTAGATCTAGGTTTTGGGACAGGCACAGGTCACTCTATTTTCCCATCAGGAAGAAGAATTAACCACAGGCTCAGCCTGCCGCTCAGAAGCAGAATAGGGCCTGAGGCAATCCCGCGCTTTGGCGGCCAGCTCCCAAATAAGCGAGTTGAAAAATGGAGCCCAGACACACTGCCATTCACAAACCTGCAGAGTTATAAATGTTAACTCTCGTCCACAAATATATTGAAGGAAGGCAACGAAGAGGATTTGAAAGCAAGGAAGAATTGCAGGAAACAGGTTTCAGGAGGTAGATTCGAATCGCCTTTAAAGCACATGAAAAGCGGCAAAACGTCGACAATGATGCCCTTGGCCAAAAAGGGCGTATGCGTTTTTTCCTGAATATATTCAGGAAATATATTCAGGATATATATATTCAGGAATATATTCAGGAATATATTCAGGAAATATATTCTCCATAATATATTCAGGAAAAAACGCATACGCTCTTTTTGGCCAACCTAGCAACCTGGAAGGCAAATCAACGCTACAAAGAAGTCTCGCTTCCAATCGGTCAAAAGGGCCATGCTGCAAAAAGTGTCAAAACCAGAAATGTAGGACAGGCCATGAAGAAATGGCAGCCTTGCTACGCTGATGGGCGGGATGTAAATTGCAACAGCCACTCTGGAGAATTGTACGGTGTGTCCTGAAACATCGAAAAAACACAGCTTAGGGAGCATAGGGCACGTCCACTCATGGGCGTATAAATTGGGAAAACTAAAAAGCAGCAAGACACCGGCACCCCATAGTTTAGGGCTGCTCTGTTGACAAGAACCTCCACTTCATGACACCTTAAATAACCCAGGAAAGAGAAAAATGGATAAAGAAGTTGTGGTCCTTATGTACAATGGAATATCACTCAGACATGAAATCAAAGTCATAAGGCTAGTAGAAGCAAGATGAGTGGAGTTAGATACGATGATTCTAAGTGAAATAAGTCACACAGAAAAAGACACTTATCATAAGCTATCACTTATAGAGGGAATGTAAAAACCGCTACACTTGAACTGAATTACAAAACAGAACAGAGTCACACGTTTAGAAAACAAACTATGGCAGCTTAACGGGAAAGGTGAGGTGGGTTGATGCATAAAACAAGAGTTTCAAATTCGCTCAGATACCGTTCCATACACCCAATATGTAATAGACTAGACCTACTCCTTGCTCAGTGAACTGGACTCAACACCCCCTATTCACCGCACAAGAATATATTTGACTATTAAGAATCTTAAAACCTATGTATTGATATCTGTCTGGAAGTGAGTCAAGTGGGTGTAAAGCCGCATAAACACAGCCGTGAAAAGCAGCTAAACCCCATTATAGAAATAAATTACTTTTAAAAACCCGTAAAACAAAGACAGTGAAAGAGAGAGAAATTCTTACAAAATTCGTTCAGAGGCTGTGATGCAACCTGGATTGACCATATCTACACTCACAGCTGGATGAGACATAAGGGTGGACACTCTTGGGGCTGAGAGGTTGGGTGAGGTTGGGTGAGCAAACACAGACCCTTTAAAGTAATACTGCGTGGTACCCATCCCATGGGTCCCAAATCTCCAGGTTCAAGGGCATCTTCCTTCGTCGAAAACATGCATGAGAAAAACAGAAGATGGTACACCGTGTGATTTTGAAAGGTTTCTAAAACGCACCTCATTTCTCATCTCCTTGTGTTCGGGTTCGCCATTCCAGCTACTTTACTAGCAATCTCCCTACTTGGAGAATCAGCACCTTTAACCTCCTGTTCCCTACAGGTTGCAATTTGTCCTGAGGATGAACGGGAAGAGGGGCAACCAATGAGAGACTAGATCTAGGTGTTGGGACAGGCACAGGTCACTCTATTTTCCCATCAGGAAGAAGAATTAACCACAGGCTCAGCCTGCCGCCCAGAAGCAGAATAGGGCCTGAGGAAATCCCGCGCTTTGGCGGCCAGCTCCCAAAAAGCGAGTTGTAAAATGGAGCCCAGAGACACGGCCTTTCACAAACCTGCAGAGTTATAAATGTTAACTCTCGTCCACAAATATATTGAGGGAAGGCAACGAAGAGGATTTGAAAGCAAGGAAGAATTGCAGGAAACAGGTTTCAGGAGGTAGATTCGAATCGCCTTTAAAGCACATGAAAAGCGGCAAAACGTCGACAATGATGCCCTTGGGCAAAAAGGGCGTATGCGTTTTTTTCTGAATATATACAGGAAATATATTCAGGATATATATATTCAGGAATATTCAGGAATATATTCAGGAATATATTTAGGAAATATATTCTCCATAATATATTCAGGAAAAAACGCATACGCCCTTTTTGGCCAACCTAGCAACCTGGAAGGCAAATCAACGCTACAAAGAAGTCTGGCTTCCCATCGGTCAAAAGGGCCATGCTGCAAAAAGTTTCAAAACCAGAAATGCAGGACAGGCCATGGAGAAATGGCAGCCTTGCTACGCTGATGGGCGGGATGTAAATTGCCAACAGCCACTCTGGAGAAGTGTACGGTGTGTCCTGAAACATCGAAAAAACACAGCTTAGGGAGCATAGGGAACGTCCACTCATGGGTGTATAAATTGGGAAAACTAAAAATCAGCAAGACACAGGCACCCCAAAGTTTAGGGCTGCTCTGTTGACAAGAACCTCCACTTTATGACACCTTAAATATCCCAGGAAAGAGAAAAATGGATAAAGAAGTTGTGGTCCTTATGTACAATGGAATATCACTGAGACATGAAATCAAAGTCATAAGGGTAGTAGAAGCAAGATGAGTGGAGTTAGGTACGACGATTCTAAGTGAAATAAGTCACACAGAAAAAGACTCTTATCATAAGCTATCACTTATAGAGGGAATGTAAAAACCGCTACACTTGAACTGAATTACAAAACAGAACAGAGTCACACGTTTAGAAAACACACTATGGCAGCTTAACGGGAAAGGTGAGGTGGGGTGATGCATAAAACAAGGGTTTCAAATTCGCTCAGATACCGTTCCATACACCCAATATGTAATAGACTAGACCTACTCCTTGCTCAGTGAACTGGACTCAACACCCCCTATTCACCGCACAAGAATATATGTGACTAGTAATAATCTTAAAACCTATGTATTGATATCTGTCTGGAAGTGAGTCAAGTGGGTGTAAGCCGCATAAATACAGCCGTGAAAAGCAGCTAAACCCCATTATAAAAATAAATTACTTTTAAAAACCCTTAAAATAAAGACAGTGAAAGAGAGAAATTCTTACAAAATTCGTTCAGAGGCTGTGATGCAACCTGAATTGACCATATCTAGACACACAGCTGGATGAGACATAAGGGTGGACACTCTTGGGGCTGAGAGGTTGGGTGAGCAAACGCAGACCCTTTAAAGTAATACTGCGTGGTACCCATCCCATGGGTCCCAAATCTCCAGGTTAAAGGGCATCTTCCTACATCGAAAACATGCATGAGAAACCCAGAAGATGGTACACCGTGTGATTTTGAAAGGTTTCTAAAACGCACCTCATTTCTCATCTCCTTGTGTTCGGGTTCGCCATTCCAGCTACTTTACTAGCAATCTCCCTACTTTGAGAATCAGCACCTTTAACCTCCTCTTCCCTACAGGTTGCAATTTGTCCTGAGGATGAACGGGAAGAGGGGCAACCAATGAGAGACTAGATCTAGGTTTTGGGACAGGCACAGGTCACTCTATTTTCCCATCAGGAAGAAGAATTAACCACAGGCTCAGCCTGCCGCCCAGAAGCAGAATAGGGCCTGAGGCAATCCCGCGCTTTGGCGGCCAGCTCCCAAAAAAGCGAGTTGAAAAATAGAGCCCAGACACACTGCCATTCACAAACCTGCAGAGTTATAAATGTTAACTCTCGTCCACAAATATATTGAAGGAAGGCAACCAAGAGGATTGGAAAGCAAGGAAGAATTGCAGGAAACAGGTTTCAGGAGGTAGATTTGAATCGCCTTTAAAGCACATGAAAAGCGGCAAAACGTCGACAATGATGCCCTTGGCCAAAAAGGGCGTATGCGTTTTTTCCTGAATATATTCAGGAAATATATTCAGGATATATATATTCAGGAATATTCTGGAATATATTCAGGAATATATTCAGGAAATATATTCTCCATAATATATTCAGGAAAAAACGCATACGCCCTTTTTGGCCAACCTAGCAACCTGGAAGGCAAATCAACGCTACAAAGAAGTCTCGCTTCCCATCGGTCAAAAGGGCCATGCTGCAAAAAGTGTCAAAACCAGAAATGTAGGACAGGCCATGGAGAAATGGCAGCCTTGCTACGCTGATGGGCGGGATGTAAATTGCCAACAGCCACTCTGGAGAAGTGTACGGTGTGTCCTGAAACATCGAAAAAACACAGCTTAGGGAGCATAGGGCACGTCCACTCATGGGCGTATAAATTGGGAAAACTGAAAAGCAGCAAGACACCGGCACCCCAAAGTTTAGGGCTGCTCTGTTGACAAGAACCTCCACTTCATGACACCTTAAATATCCCAGGAAAGAGAAAAATGGATAAAGAAGTTGTGGTCTTTATGTACAATGGAATATCACTCAGACATGAAATCAATGTCATAAGGCTAGTAGAAGCAAGATGAGTGGAGTTAGGTACGACGATTCTAAGTGAAATAAGTCACACAGAAAAAGACTCTTATCATAAGCTATCACTTATTGAGGGAATGTCAAAACGGCTACACTTGAACTGAATGACAAAACAGAACAGAGTCTCACATTTAGAAAACACACTATGGGTGCTTAACGGGAAAGGTGAAGTGGGGTGATGCATAAAACAAGGGTTTCAAATTCGTTCAGATACCGTTCCATACACCCAATATGTAATAGACAAGACCTACTCCTTGCTCTGTGAACTGGACTCAACACCCCCTATTCACCGCACAAGAATATATGTGACTAGTAAGAATCTTAAAACCTATGGATTGATATCTGTCTGGAAGTGAGTCAAGTGGGTGTAAGGTGCATAAACACAGCCGTGAAAAGCAGCTAAACCCCATTATAGAAATAAATTACTTTTAAAAACCCGTAAAACAAAGACAGTGAAAGAGAGAGAAATTCTTACAAAATTCGTTCAGAGGTTGTGATGCAACCTGGATTGACCATATCTAGACCCACAGCTAGATGAGACATAAGGGTGGACACTCTTGGGGCTGAGAGGTTGGGTGAGGTTGGGTGAGCAAACGCAGACCCTTTAAAGTAATACTGCGTGGTACCCATCCCATGGGTCCCAAATCTCCAGGTTCAAGGGCATCTTCCTACGTCGAAAACATGCATGAGAAACCCAGAAGATGGTACACCGTGTGATTTTGAAAGGTTTCTAAAACGCACCTCATTTCTCATCTCCTTGTGTTCTGGTTCGCCATTCCAGCTACTTTACTAGCAATCTCCCTACTTGGAGAAACAGCACCTTTAACCTCCTGTTCCCTACAGGTTGCAATTTGTCCTGAGGATGAACGGGAAGAGGGGCAACCAATGAGAGACTAGGTCTAGGTGTTGGGACAGGCACAGGTCACTCTATTTTCCCATCAGGAAGAAGAATTAACCACAGGCTCAGCCTGCCTCCCAGAAGCAGAATAGGGCCTGAGGCAATCCCGCGCTTTTGCGGCCAGCTCCCAAAAAAGCGAGTTGAAAAACGGAGCTCAGGGACACTGCAATTCACAAACCCGCAGAGTTATTAATGATAACTCTCGTCCACAAATATATTGAGGGAAGGCAACGAAGAGGATTTGAAAGCAAGGCAGAATTGCAGGAAACGAATTTCAGGAGGTAGATTCGAATCACATTAAAACACATGAAAAGTCGCAAAACGTCGACAATGATGCCCATGGCCAAAAAGGGCGTATGCGTTTTTTCCTGAATATATTCAGGAAAAAACGCATACGCCCTTTTTGGCCAACCAAGCAACCTGGAAAGGCAAATCAGCGCTACAAAGAAGTCTCGCTTCCCATCGGTCAAAAGGGCCATGCTACAAAAAGTGTCAAAACCAGAAATGCAGGACAGGCCATGGAGAAATGACAGCCTTGCTACGCTGATGGGCGGTATGTAAATTGCCAACAGCCACTCTGGAGAAGTGTACAGTGTGTCCTGAAACATCGAAAAAACACAGCTTAGGGAGCATAGGGCACGTCCACTCATGGGCGTATAAATTGGGAAAACTAAAAATCAGCAAGACACAGGCACCCCAAAGTTTAGGGCTGCTCTGTTGACAAGAACCTCCACTTCATGACACCTTAAATATCCCAGGAAAGAGAAAAATGGATAAAGAAGTTGTGGTCCTTATGTACAATGGAATATCACTGAGACATGAAATCAATGTCATAAGGCTAGTAGAAGCAAGATGAGTGGATTTAGATACGACGATTCTAAGTGAAATAAGTCACACAGAAAAAGACACTTATCATAAGCTATCACTTATAGAGGGAATGTAAAAACCGCTACACTTGAACTGAATTACAAAACAGAACAGAGTCACACGTTTAGAAAACACACTATGGCAGCTTAACGGGAAAGGTGAGGTGGGGTGATGCATAAAACAAGGGTTTCAAATTCGCTCAGATACCGTTCCATACACCCAATATGTAATAGACTAGACCTACTCCTTGCTCAGTGAACTGGACTCAACACCCCCTATTCACCGCACAAGAATATATGTGACTAGTAAGAATCTTAAAACCTATGTATTGATATCTGTCTGGAAGTGAGTCAAGTGGGTGTAAAGCCGCATAAATACAGCCGTGAAAAGCAGCTAAACCCCATTATAAAAATAAATTACTTTTAAAAACCCTTAAAATAAAGACAGTGAAAGAGAGAAATTCTTACAAAATTCGTTCAGAGGCTGTGATGCAACCTGAATTGACCATATCTAGACACACAGCTGGATGAGACATACGGGTGGACACTCTTGGGGTTGAGAGGTTGGGTGAGCAAACGCAGACCCTTTAAAGTAATACTGCGTGGTACCCATCCCATGGGTCCCAAATCTCCAGGTTCAAGGGCATCTTCCTACATCGAAAACATGCATGAGAAACCCAGAAGATGGTACACCGTGTGATTTTGAAAGGTTTCTAAAACGCACCTGATTTCTCATCTCCTTGTGTTCGGGTTCGCCATTCCAGCTACTTTACTAGCAATCTCCCTACTTTGAGAATCAGCACCTTTAACCTCCTGTTCCCTACAGGTTGCAATTTGTCCTGAGGATGAACGGGAAGAGGGGCAACCAATGAGAGACTAGATCTAGGTTTTGGGACAGGCACAGGTCACTCTATTTTCCCATCAGGAAGAAGAATTAACCACAGGCTCAGCCTGCCGCCCAGAAGCAGAATAGGGCCTGAGGCAATCCCGCGCTTTGGCGGCCAGCTCCCAAATAAGCGAGTTGAAAAATGGAGCCCAGACACACTGCCATTCACAAACCTGCAGAGTTATAAATGTTAACTCTCGTCCACAAATATATTGAAGGAAGGCAACGAAGAGGATTTGAAAGCAAGGAAGAATTGCAGGAAACAGGTTTCAGGAGGTAGATTCGAATCGCCTTTAAAGCACATGAAAAGCGGCAAAACGTCGACAATGATGCCCTTGGCCAAAAAGGGCGTATGCGTTTTTTCCTGAATATATTCAGGAAATATATTCAGGATATATATATTCAGGAATATATTCAGGAATATATTCAGGAAATATATTCTCCATAATATATTCAGGAAAAAACGCATACGCTCTTTTTGGCCAACCTAGCAACCTGGAAGGCAAATCAACGCTACAAAGAAGTCTCGCTTCCCATCGGTCAAAAGGGCCATGCTACAAAAAGTGTCAAAACCAGAAATGCAGGACAGGCCATGGAGAAATGACAGCCTTGCTACGCTGATGGGCGGTATGTAAATTGCCAACAGCCACTCTGGAGAAGTGTACGGTGTGTCCTGAAACATCGAAAAAACACAGCTTAGGGAGCATAGGGCACGTCCACTCATGGGCGTATAAATTGGGAAAACTAAAAATCAGCAAGACACAGGCACCCCAAAGTTTAGGGCTGCTCTGTTGACAAGAACCTCCACTTCATGACACCTTAAATATCCCAGGAAAGAGAAAAATGGATAAAGAAGTTGTGGTCCTTATGTACAATGGAATATCACTGAGACATGAAATCAATGTCATAAGGCTAGTAGAAGCAAGATGAGTGGATTTAGATACGACGATTCTAAGTGAAATAAGTCACACAGAAAAAGACACTTATCATAAGCTATCACTTATAGAGGGAATGTAAAAACCGCTACACTTGAACTGAATTACAAAACAGAACAGAGTCACACGTTTAGAAAACACACTATGGCAGCTTAACGGGAAAGGTGAGGTGGGGTGATGCATAAAACAAGGGTTTCAAATTCGCTCAGATACCGTTCCATACACCCAATATGTAATAGACTAGACCTACTCCTTGCTCAGTGAACTGGACTCAACACCCCCTATTCACCGCACAAGAATATATGTGACTAGTAAGAATCTTAAAACCTATGTATTGATATCTGTCTGGAAGTGAGTCAAGTGGGTGTAAAGCCGCATAAATACAGCCGTGAAAAGCAGCTAAACCCCATTATAAAAATAAATTACTTTTAAAAACCCTTAAAATAAAGACAGTGAAAGAGAGAAATTCTTACAAAATTCGTTCAGAGGCTGTGATGCAACCTGAATTGACCATATCTAGACACACAGCTGGATGAGACATACGGGTGGACACTCTTGGGGTTGAGAGGTTGGGTGAGCAAACGCAGACCCTTTAAAGTAATACTGCGTGGTACCCATCCCATGGGTCCCAAATCTCCAGGTTCAAGGGCATCTTCCTACATCGAAAACATGCATGAGAAACCCAGAAGATGGTACACCGTGTGATTTTGAAAGGTTTCTAAAACGCACCTGATTTCTCATCTCCTTGTGTTCGGGTTCGCCATTCCAGCTACTTTACTAGCAATCTCCCTACTTTGAGAATCAGCACCTTTAACCTCCTGTTCCCTACAGGTTGCAATTTGTCCTGAGGATGAACGGGAAGAGGGGCAACCAATGAGAGACTAGATCTAGGTTTTGGGACAGGCACAGGTCACTCTATTTTCCCATCAGGAAGAAGAATTAACCACAGGCTCAGCCTGCCGCCCAGAAGCAGAATAGGGCCTGAGGCAATCCCGCGCTTTGGCGGCCAGCTCCCAAATAAGCGAGTTGAAAAATGGAGCCCAGACACACTGCCATTCACAAACCTGCAGAGTTATAAATGTTAACTCTCGTCCACAAATATATTGAAGGAAGGCAACGAAGAGGATTTGAAAGCAAGGAAGAATTGCAGGAAACAGGTTTCAGGAGGTAGATTCGAATCGCCTTTAAAGCACATGAAAAGCGGCAAAACGTCGACAATGATGCCCTTGGCCAAAAATGGCGTATGCGTTTTTTCCTGAATATATTCAGGAAATATATTCAGGATATATATATTCAGGAATATATTCAGGAATATATTCAGGAAATATATTCTCCATAATATATTCAGGAAAAAACGCATACGCTCTTTTTGGCCAACCTAGCAACCTGGAAGGCAAATCAACGCTACAAAGAAGTCTCGCTTCCAATCGGTCAAAAGGGCCATGCTGCAAAAAGTGTCAAAACCAGAAATGTAGGACAGGCCATGAAGAAATGGCAGCCTTGCTACGCTGATGGGCGGGATGTAAATTGCAACAGCCACTCTGGAGAATTGTACGGTGTGTCCTGAAACATCGAAAAAACACAGCTTAGGGAGCATAGGGCACGTCCACTCATGGGCGTATAAATTGGGAAAACTAAAAAGCAGCAAGACACCGGCACCCCATAGTTTAGGGCTGCTCTGTTGACAAGAACCTCCACTTCATGACACCTTAAATATCCCAGGAAAGAGAAAAATGGATAAAGAAGTTGTGGTCCTTATGTACAATGGAATATCACTCAGACATGAAATCAAAGTCATAAGGCTAGTAGAAGCAAGATGAGTGGAGTTAGATACGATGATTCTAAGTGAAATAAGTCACACAGAAAAAGACACTTATCATAAGCTATCACTTATAGAGGGAATGTAAAAACCGCTACACTTGAACTGAATTACAAAACAGAACAGAGTCACACGTTTAGAAAACAAACTATGGCAGCTTAACGGGAAAGGTGAGGTGGGTTGATGCATAAAACAAGAGTTTCAAATTCGCTCAGATACCGTTCCATACACCCAATATGTAATAGACTAGACCTACTCCTTGCTCAGTGAACTGGACTCAACACCCCCTTTTCACCGCACAAGAATATATTTGACTATTAAGAATCTTAAAACCTATGTATTGATATCTGTCTGGAAGTGAGTCAAGTGGGTGTAAAGCCGCATAAACACAGCCGTGAAAAGCAGCTAAACCCCATTATAGAAATAAATTACTTTTAAAAACCCGTAAAACAAAGACAGTGAAAGAGAGAGAAATTCTTACAAAATTCGTTCAGAGGCTGTGATGCAACCTGGATTGACCATATCTACACTCACAGCTGGATGAGACATAAGGGTGGACACTCTTGGGGCTGAGAGGTTGGGTGAGGTTGGGTGAGCAAACACAGACCCTTTAAAGTAATACTGCGTGGTACCCATCCCATGGGTCCCAAATCTCCAGGTTCAAGGGCATCTTCCTTCGTCGAAAACATGCATGAGAAAAACAGAAGATGGTACACCGTGTGATTTTGAAAGGTTTCTAAAACGCACCTCATTTCTCATCTCCTTGTGTTCGGGTTCGCCATTCCAGCTACTTTACTAGCAATCTCCCTACTTGGAGAATCAGCACCTTTAACCTCCTGTTCCCTACAGGTTGCAATTTGTCCTGAGGATGAACGGGAAGAGGGGCAACCAATGAGAGACTAGATCTAGGTGTTGGGACAGGCACAGGTCACTCTATTTTCCCATCAGGAAGAAGAATTAACCACAGGCTCAGCCTGCCGCCCAGAAGCAGAATAGGGCCTGAGGAAATCCCGCACTTTGGCGGCCAGCTCCCAAAAAAGCGAGTTGTAAAATGGAGCCCAGAGACACGGCCTTTCACAAACCTGCAGAGTTATAAATGTTAACTCTCGTCCACAAATATATTGAGGGAAGGCAACGAAGAGGATTTGAAAGCAAGGAAGAATTGCAGGAAACAGGTTTCAGGAGGTAGATTCGAATCGCCTTTAAAGCACATGAAAAGCGGCAAAACGTCGACAATGATGCCCTTGGGCAAAAAGGGCGTATGCGTTTTTTTCTGAATATATACAGGAAATATATTCAGGATATATATATTCAGGAATATTCAGGAATATATTCAGGAATATATTTAGGAAATATATTCTCCATAATATATTCAGGAAAAAACGCATACGCCCTTTTTGGCCAACCTAGCAACCTGGAAGGCAAATCAACGCTACAAAGAAGTCTGGCTTCCCATCGGTCAAAAGGGCCATGCTGCAAAAAGTTTCAAAACCAGAAATGCAGGACAGGCCATGGAGAAATGGCAGCCTTGCTACGCTGATGGGCGGGATGTAAATTGCCAACAGCCACTCTGGAGAAGTGTACGGTGTGTCCTGAAACATCGAAAAAACACAGCTTAGGGAGCATAGGGAACGTCCACTCATGGGTGTATAAATTGGGAAAACTAAAAATCAGCAAGACACAGGCACCCCAAAGTTTAGGGCTGCTCTGTTGACAAGAACCTCCACTTTATGACACCTTAAATATCCCAGGAAAGAGAAAAATGGATAAAGAAGTTGTGGTCCTTATGTACAATGGAATATCACTGAGACATGAAATCAAAGTCATAAGGGTAGTAGAAGCAAGATGAGTGGAGTTAGGTACGACGATTCTAAGTGAAATAAGTCACACAGAAAAAGACTCTTATCATAAGCTATCACTTATAGAGGGAATGTAAAAACCGCTACACTTGAACTGAATGACAAAACAGAACAGAGTCACACGTTTAGAAAACACACTATGGCAGCTTAACGGGAAAGGTGAGGTGGGGTGATGCATAAAACAAGGGTTTCAAATTCGCTCAGATACCGTTCCATACACCCAATATGTAATAGACTAGACCTACTCCTTGCTCAGTGAACTGGACTCAACACCCCCTATTCACCGCACAAGAATATATGTGACTAGTAATAATCTTAAAACCTATGTATTGATATCTGTCTGGAAGTGAGTCAAGTGGGTGTAAGCCGCATAAATACAGCCGTGAAAAGCAGCTAAACCCCATTATAAAAATAAATTACTTTTAAAAACCCTTAAAATAAAGACAGTGAAAGAGAGAAATTCTTACAAAATTCGTTCAGAGGCTGTGATGCAACCTGAATTGACCATATCTAGACACACAGCTGGATGAGACATAAGGGTGGACACTCTTGGGGCTGAGAGGTTGCGTGAGCAAACGCAGACCCTTTAAAGTAATACTGCGTGGTACCCATCCCATGGGTCCCAAATCTCCAGGTTAAAGGGCATCTTCCTACATCGAAAACATGCATGAGAAACCCAGAAGATGGTACACCGTGTGATTTTGAAAGGTTTCTAAAACGCACCTCATTTCTCATCTCCTTGTGTTCGGGTTCGCCATTCCAGCTACTTTACTAGCAATCTCCCTACTTTGAGAATCAGCACCTTTAACCTCCTCTTCCCTACAGGTTGCAATTTGTCCTGAGGATGAACGGGAAGAGGGGCAACCAATGAGAGACTAGATCTAGGTTTTGGGACAGGCACAGGTCACTCTATTTTCCCATCAGGAAGAAGAATTAACCACAGGCTCAGCCTGCCGCCCAGAAGCAGAATAGGGCCTGAGGCAATCCCGCGCTTTGGCGGCCAGCTCCCAAAAAAGCGAGTTGAAAAATAGAGCCCAGACACACTGCCATTCACAAACCTGCAGAGTTATAAATGTTAACTCTCGTCCACAAATATATTGAAGGAAGGCAACCAAGAGGATTGGAAAGCAAGGAAGAATTGCAGGAAACAGGTTTCAGGAGGTAGATTCGAATCGCCTTTAAAGCACATGAAAAGCGGCAAAACGTCGACAATGATGCCCTTGGCCAAAAAGGGCGTATGCGTTTTTTCCTGAATATATTCAGGAAATATATTCAGGATATATATATTCAGGAATATTCTGGAATATATTCAGGAATATATTCAGGAAATATATTCTCCATAATATATTCAGGAAAAAACGCATACGCCCTTTTTGGCCAACCTAGCAACCTGGAAGGCAAATCAACGCTACAAAGAAGTCTCGCTTCCCATCGGTCAAAAGGGCCATGCTGCAAAAAGTGTCAAAACCAGAAATGTAGGACAGGCCATGGAGAAATGGCAGCCTTGCTACGCTGATGGGCGGGATGTAAATTGCCAACAGCCACTCTGGAGAAGTGTACGGTGTGTCCTGAAACATCGAAAAAACACAGCTTAGGGAGCATAGGGCACGTCCACTCATGGGCGTATAAATTGGGAAAACTGAAAAGCAGCAAGACACCGGCACCCCAAAGTTTAGGGCTGCTCTGTTGACAAGAACCTCCACTTCATGACACCTTAAATATCCCAGGAAAGAGAAAAATGGATAAAGAAGTTGTGGTCTTTATGTACAATGGAATATCACTCAGACATGAAATCAATGTCATAAGGCTAGTAGAAGCAAGATGAGTGGAGTTAGGTACGACGATTCTAAGTGAAATAAGTCACACAGAAAAAGACTCTTATCATAAGCTATCACTTATTGAGGGAATGTCAAAACGGCTACACTTGAACTGAATGACAAAACAGAACAGAGTCTCACATTTAGAAAACACACTATGGGTGCTTAACGGGAAAGGTGAAGTGGGGTGATGCATAAAACAAGGGTTTCAAATTCGTTCAGATACCGTTCCATACACCCAATATGTAATAGACAAGACCTACTCCTTGCTCTGTGAACTGGACTCAACACCCCCTATTCACCGCACAAGAATATATGTGACTAGTAAGAATCTTAAAACCTATGTATTGATATCTGTCTGGAAGTGAGTCAAGTGGGTGTAAGGTGCATAAACACAGCCGTGAAAAGCAGCTAAACCCCATTATAGAAATAAATTACTTTTAAAAACCCGTAAAACAAAGACAGTGAAAGAGAGAGAAATTCTTACAAAATTCGTTCAGAGGTTGTGATGCAACCTGGATTGACCATATCTAGACCCACAGCTAGATGAGACATAAGGGTGGACACTCTTGGGGCTGAGAGGTTGGGTGAGGTTGGGTGAGCAAACGCAGACCCTTTAAAGTAATACTGCGTGGTACCCATCCCATGGGTCCCAAATCTCCAGGTTCAAGGGCATCTTCCTACGTCGAAAACATGCATGAGAAACCCAGAAGATGGTACACCGTGTGATTTTGAAAGGTTTCTAAAACGCACCTCATTTCTCATCTCCTTGTGTTCTGGTTCGCCATTCCAGCTACTTTACTAGCAATCTCCCTACTTGGAGAAACAGCACCTTTAACCTCCTGTTCCCTACAGGTTGCAATTTGTCCTGAGGATGAACGGGAAGAGGGGCAACCAATGAGAGACTAGGTCTAGGTGTTGGGACAGGCACAGGTCACTCTATTTTCCCATCAGGAAGAAGAATTAACCACAGGCTCAGCCTGCCTCCCAGAAGCAGAATAGGGCCTGAGGCAATCCCGCGCTTTTGCGGCCAGCTCCCAAAAAAGCGAGTTGAAAAACGGAGCTCAGGGACACTGCAATTCACAAACCCGCAGAGTTATTAATGATAACTCTCGTCCACAAATATATTGAGGGAAGGCAACGAAGAGGATTTGAAAGCAAGGCAGAATTGCAGGAAACGAATTTCAGGAGGTAGATTCGAATCACATTAAAACACATGAAAAGTCGCAAAACGTCGACAATGATGCCCATGGCCAAAAAGGGCGTATGCGTTTTTTCCTGAATTTATTCAGGAAAAAACGCATACGCCCTTTTTGGCCAACCAAGCAACCTGGAAAGGCAAATCAGCGCTACAAAGAAGTCTCGCTTCCCATCGGTCAAAAGGGCCATGCTACAAAAAGTGTCAAAACCAGAAATGCAGGACAGGCCATGGAGAAATGACAGCCTTGCTACGCTGATGGGCGGTATGTAAATTGCCAACAGCCACTCTGGAGAAGTGTACGGTGTGTCCTGAAACATCGAAAAAACACAGCTTAGGGAGCATAGGGCACGTCCACTCATGGGCGTATAAATTGGGAAAACTAAAAATCAGCAAGACACAGGCACCCCAAAGTTTAGGGCTGCTCTGTTGACAAGAACCTCCACTTCATGACACCTTAAATATCCCAGGAAAGAGAAAAATGGATAAAGAAGTTGTGGTCCTTATGTACAATGGAATATCACTGAGACATGAAATCAATGTCATAAGGCTAGTAGAAGCAAGATGAGTGGATTTAGATACGACGATTCTAAGTGAAATAAGTCACACAGAAAAAGACACTTATCATAAGCTATCACTTATAGAGGGAATGTAAAAACCGCTACACTTGAACTGAATTACAAAACAGAACAGAGTCACACGTTTAGAAAACACACTATGGCAGCTTAACGGGAAAGGTGAGGTGGGGTGATGCATAAAACAAGGGTTTCAAATTCGCTCAGATACCGTTCCATACACCCAATATGTAATAGACTAGACCTACTCCTTGCTCAGTGAACTGGACTCAACACCCCCTATTCACCGCACAAGAATATATGTGACTAGTAAGAATCTTAAAACCTATGTATTGATATCTGTCTGGAAGTGAGTCAAGTGGGTGTAAAGCCGCATAAATACAGCCGTGAAAAGCAGCTAAACCCCATTATAAAAATAAATTACTTTTAAAAACCCTTAAAATAAAGACAGTGAAAGAGAGAAATTCTTACAAAATTCGTTCAGAGGCTGTGATGCAACCTGAATTGACCATATCTAGACACACAGCTGGATGAGACATACGGGTGGACACTCTTGGGGTTGAGAGGTTGGGTGAGCAAACGCAGACCCTTTAAAGTAATACTGCGTGGTACCCATCCCATGGGTCCCAAATCTCCAGGTTCAAGGGCATCTTCCTTCGTCGAAAACATGCATGAGAAAAACAGAAGATGGTACACCGTGTGATTTTGAAAGGTTTCTAAAACGCACCTCATTTCTCATCTCCTTGTGTTCGGGTTCGCCATTCCAGCTACTTTACTAGCAATCTCCCTACTTGGAGAATCAGCACCTTTAACCTCCTGTTCCCTACAGGTTGCAATTTGTCCTGAGGATGAACGGGAAGAGGGGCAACCAATGAGAGACTAGATCTAGGTGTTGGGACAGGCACAGGTCACTCTATTTTCCCATCAGGAAGAAGAATTAACCACAGGCTCAGCCTGCCGCCCAGAAGCAGAATAGGGCCTGAGGAAATCCCGCGCTTTGGCGGCCAGCTCCCAAAAAAGCGAGTTGTAAAATGGAGCCCAGAGACACGGCCTTTCACAAACCTGCAGAGTTATAAATGTTCACTCTCGTCCACAAATATATTGAGGGAAGGCAACGAAGAGGATTTGAAAGCAAGGAAGAATTGCAGGAAACAGGTTTCAGGAGGTAGATTCGAATCGCCTTTAAAGCACATGAAAAGCGGCAAAACGTCGACAATGATGCCCTTGGCCAAAAAGGGCGTATGCGTTTTTTTCTGAATATATACAGGAAATATATTCAGGATATATATATTCAGGAATATTCAGGAATATATTCAGGAATATATTCAGGAAATATATTCTCCATAATATATTCAGGAAAAAACGCATACGCCCTTTTTGGCCAACCTAGCAACCTGGAAGGCAAATCAACGCTACAAAGAAGTCTGGCTTCCCATCGGTCAAAAGGGCCATGCTGCAAAAAGTTTCAAAACCAGAAATGCAGGACAGGCCATGGAGAAATGGCAGCCTTGCTACGCTGATGGGCGGGATGTAAATTGCCAACAGCCACTCTGGAGAAGTGTACGGTGTGTCCTGAAACATCGAAAAAACACAGCTTAGGGAGCATAGGGAACGTCCACTCATGGGTGTATAAATTGGGAAAACTAAAAATCAGCAAGACACAGGCACCCCAAAGTTTAGGGCTGCTCTGTTGACAAGAACCTCCACTTTATGACACCTTAAATATCCCAGGAAAGAGAAAAATGGATAAAGAAGTTGTGGTCCTTATGTACAATGGAATATCACTGAGACATGAAATCAAAGTCATAAGGGTAGTAGAAGCAAGATGAGTGGAGTTAGGTACGACGATTCTAAGTGAAATAAGTCACACAGAAAAAGACTCTTATCATAAGCTATCACTTATAGAGGGAATGTAAAAACCGCTACACTTGAACTGAATTACAAAACAGAACAGAGTCACACGTTTAGAAAACACACTATGGCAGCTTAACGGGAAAGGTGAGGTGGGGTGATGCATAAAACAAGGGTTTCAAATTCGCTCAGATACCGTTCCATACACCCAATATGTAATAGACTAGACCTACTCCTTGCTCAGTGAACTGGACTCAACACCCCCTATTCACCGCACAAGAATATATGTGACTAGTAATAATCTTAAAACCTATGTATTGATATCTGTCTGGAAGTGAGTCAAGTGGGTGTAAGCCGCATAAATACAGCCGTGAAAAGCAGCTAAACCCCATTATAAAAATAAATTACTTTTAAAAACCCTTAAAATAAAGACAGTGAAAGAGAGAAATTCTTACAAAATTCGTTCAGAGGCTGTGATGCAACCTGAATTGACCATATCTAGACACACAGCTGGATGAGACATAAGGGTGGACACTCTTGGGGCTGAGAGGTTGGGTGAGCAAACGCAGACCCTTTAAAGTAATACTGCGTGGTACCCATCCCATGGGTCCCAAATCTCCAGGTTAAAGGGCATCTTCCTACATCGAAAACATGCATGAGAAACCCAGAAGATGGTACACCGTGTGATTTTGAAAGGTTTCTAAAACGCACCTCATTTCTCATCTCCTTGTGTTCGGGTTCGCCATTCCAGCTACTTTAATAGCAATCTCCCTACTTTGAGAATCAGCACCTTTAACCTCCTCTTCCCTACAGGTTGCAATTTGTCCTGAGGATGAACGGGAAGAGGGGCAACCAATGAGAGACTAGATCTAGGTTTTGGGACAGGCACAGGTCACTCTATTTTCCCATCAGGAAGAAGAATTAACCACAGGCTCAGCCTGCCGCCCAGAAGCAGAATAGGGCCTGAGGCAATCCCGCGCTTTTGCGGCCAGCTCCCAAAAAAGCGAGTTGAAAAATAGAGCCCAGACACACTGCCATTCACAAACCTGCAGAGTTATAAATGTTAACTCTCGTCCACAAATATATTGAAGGAAGGCAACCAAGAGGATTGGAAAGCAAGGAAGAATTGCAGGAAACAGGTTTCAGGAGGTAGATTTGAATCGCCTTTAAAGCACATGAAAAGCGGCAAAACGTCGACAATGATGCCCTTGGCCAAAAAGGGCGTATGCGTTTTTTCCTGAATATATTCAGGAAATATATTCAGGATATATATATTCAGGAATATTCTGGAATATATTCAGGAATATATTCAGGAAATATATTCTCCATAATATATTCAGGAAAAAACGCATACGCCCTTTTTGGCCAACCTAGCAACCTGGAAGGCAAATCAACGCTACAAAGAAGTCTCGCTTCCCATCGGTCAAAAGGGCCATGCTGCAAAAAGTGTCAAAACCAGAAATGTAGGACAGGCCATGGAGAAATGGCAGCCTTGCTACGCTGATGGGCGGGATGTAAATTGCCAACAGCCACTCTGGAGAAGTGTACGGTGTGTCCTGAAACATCGAAAAAACACAGCTTAGGGAGCATAGGGCACGTCCACTCATGGGCGTATAAATTGGGAAAACTGAAAAGCAGCAAGACACCGGCACCCCAAAGTTTAGGGCTGCTCTGTTGACAAGAACCTCCACTTCATGACACCTTAAATATCCAAGGAAAGAGAAAAATGGATAAAGAAGTTGTGGTCCTTATGTACAATGGAATATCACTCAGACATGAAATCAAAGTCATAAGGCTAGTAGAAGCAAGATGAGTGGATTTAGGTACGACGATTCTAAGTGAAACAAGTCACACAGAAAAAGACACTTATCATAAGCTATCACTTATAGAGGGAATGTAAAAACCGCTACACTTGAACTGAATGACAAAACAGAACAGAGTCTCACATTTAGAAAACACACTATGGGTGCTTAACGGGAAAGGTGAAGTGGGGTGATGCATAAAACAAGGGTTTCAAATTCGTTCAGATACCGTTCCATACACCCAATATGTAATAGACAAGACCTACTCCTTGCTCAGTGAACTGGACTCAACACCCCCTATTCACCGCACAAGAATATATGTGACTAGTAAGAATCTTAAAACCTATGTATTGATATCTATCTGGAAGTGAGTCAAGTGGGTGTAAAGCTGCATAAACACAGCCGTGAAAAGCAGCTAAACCCCATTATGAAAATAAATTACTTTTAAAAACCCGTAAAACAAAGACAGTGAAAGAGAGAGAAATTCTTACAAAATTCGTTCAGAGGCTGTGACGCAACCTGGATTGACCATATCTAGACACACAGCTGGATGAGACATAAGGGTGGACACCCTTGGGGCTGAGAGGTTGGGTAAGGTTGGGTGAGCAAACGCAGACCCTTTAAAGTAATACTGCGTGGTACCCATCCCATGGGTCCCAAATCTCCAGGTTCAAGGGCATCTTCCTACATCGAAAACATGCATGAGAAACCCAGAAGATGGTACACCGTGTGATTTTGAAAGGTTTCTAAAACGCACCTCATTTCTCATCTCCTTGTGTTCGGGTTCGCCATTCCAGCTACTTTACTAGCAATCTCCCTACTTTGAGAATCAGCACCTTTAACCTCCTGTTCCCTACAGGTTGCAATTTGTCCTGCGGATGAACGGGAAGAGGGGCAACCAATGAGAGACTAGATCTAGGTTTTGGGACAGGCACAGGTCACTCTATTTTCCCATCAGGAAGAAGAATTAACCACAGGCTCAGCCTGCCGCCCAGAAGCAGAATAGGGCCTGAGGCAATCCCGCGCTTTGGCAGCCAGCTCCCAAAAAAGCGAGTTGAAAAATGGAGCCCAGACACACTGCCATTCACAAACCTGCAGAGTTATAAATGTTAACTCTCGTCCACAAATATATTGAAGGAAGGCAACCAAGAGGATTTGAAAGCAAGGAAGAATTGCAGGAAACAGGTTTCAGGAGGTAGATTCGAATCGCCTTTAAAGCACATGAAAAGCGGCAAAACGTCGACAATGATGCCCTTGGCCAAAAAGGGCGTATGCGTTTTTTCATGAATATATTCAGGAAATATATTCAGGATATATATATTCAGGAATATTCTGGAATATATTCAGGAATATATTCAGGAAATATATTCTCCATAATATATTCAGGAAAAAACGCATACGCCCTTTTTGGCCAACCTAGCAACCTGGAAGGCAAATCAACGCTACAAAGAAGTCTCGCTTCCCATCGGTCAAAAGGGCCATGCTGCAAAAAGTGTCAAAACCAGAAATGTAGGACAGGCCATGGAGAAATGGCAGCCTTGCTACGCTGATGGGCGGGATGTAAATTGCCAACAGCCACTCTGGAGAAGTGTACGGTGTGTCCTGAAACATCGAAAAAACACAGCTTAGGGAGCATAGGGCACGTCCACTCATGGGCGTATAAATTGGGAAAACAGAAAAGCAGCAAGACACCGGCACCCCAAAGTTTAGGGCTGCTCTGTTGACAAGAACCTCCACTTCATGACACCTTAAATATCCCAGGAAAGAGAAAAATGGATAAAGAAGTTGTGGTCCTTATGTACAATGGAATATCACTCGGACATGAAATCAAAGTCATAAGGCTAGTAGAAGCAAGATGAGTGGATTTAGGTACGACGATTCTAAGTGAAATAAGTCACACAGAAAAAGACTCTTATCATAAGCTATCACTTATAGAGGGAATGTAAAAACGGCTACACTTGAACTGAATGACAAAACAGAACAGAGTCTCACATTTAGAAAACACACTATGGGTGCTTAACGGGAAAGGTGAAGTGGGGTGATGCATAAAACAAGGGTTTCAAATTCGTTCAGATACCGTTCCATACACCCAATATGTAATAGACAAGACCTGCTCCTTGCTCAGTGAACTGGACTCAACACCCCCTATTCACCGCACAAAAATATATGTGACTAGTAAGAATCTTAAAACCTATGTATTGATGTCTGTCTGGAAGTGAGTCAAGTGGGTGTAAAGCTGCATAAACACAGCCGTGAAAAGCAGCTAAACCCCATTATAGAAATAAATTACTTTTAAAAACCCGTAAAACAAAGACAGTGAAAGAGAGAGAAATTCTTACAAAATTCGTTCAGAGGCTGTGATGCAACCTGGATTGACCATATCTAGACCCACACCTGGATGAGACATAAGGGTGGACACTCTTGGGGCTGAGAGGTTGGGTGAGGTTGGGTGAGCAAACACAGACCCTTTAAAGTAATACTGCGTGGTACCCATCCCATGGGTCCCAAATCTCCAGGTTCAAGGGCATCTTCCTACGTCGAAAACATGCATGAGAAACCCAGAAGATGGTACACCGTGTGATTTTGAAAGGTTTCTAAAACGCACCTCATTTCTCATCTCCTTGTGTTCGGGTTCGCCATTCCAGCTATTTTACTAGCAATCTCCCTACTTGGAGAATCAGCACCTTTAACCTCCTTTTCCCTACAGGTTGCAATTTGTCCTGAGGATGAACGGGAAGAGGGGCAACCAATGAGAGACTAGATCTAGGTGTTGGGACAGGCACAGGTCACTCTATTTTCCCATCAGGAAGAAGAATTAACCACAGGCTCAGCCTGCCGCCCAGAAGCAGAATAGGGCCTGAGGCAATCCCGCGCTTTTGCGGCCAGCTCCCAAAAAAGACAGTTGAAAAATGGAGCACAGGGACACTGCCATTCACAAACCCGCAGAGTTATAAATGATAACTCTCGTCCACAAATATATTGAGGGAAGGCAACGAAGAGGATTTGAAAGCAAGGCAGAATTGCAGGAAACAGGTTTCAGGAGGTAGATTCGAATCGCCTTTAAAGCACATGAAAAGTGGCAAAACGTCGACAGTGATGCCCTTGGCCAAAAAGGGCGTATGCGTTTTTTTTCAGAATATATTCAGGAAAAAACGCATACGCCCTTTTTGGCCAACCAAGCAACCTGGAAAGGCTAATCAGCGCTACAAAGAAGTCTCGCTTCCCATCGGTCAAAAGGGCCATGCTGCAAAAAGTGTCAAAACCAGAAATGCAGGACAGGCCATGGAGAAATGGCAGCCTTGCTACGCTGATGGGCGGGATGTAAATTGCCAACAGCCACTCTGGAGAAGTGTACGGTGTGTCCTGAAACATCGAAAAAACACAGCTTAGGGAGCATAGGGCACGTCCACTCATGGGCGTATAAATTGGGAAAACTAAAAATCAGCAAGACACAGGCACCCCAAAGTTTAGGGCTGCTCTGTTGACAAGAACCTCCACTTCATGATACCTTAAATATCCCAGGAAAGAGAAAAATGGATAAAGAAGTTGTAGTCCTTATGTACAATGGAATATCACTCAGACATGAAATCAATGTCATAAGGCTACTAGAAGCAAGATGAGTGGAGTTAGATACGACGATTCTAAGTGAAATAAGTCACACAGAAAAAGACACTTATCATAAGCTATCACTTATAGAGGGAATGTAAAAACCGCTACACTTGAACTGAATTACAAAACAGAACAGAGTCACACGTTTAGAAAACACACTATGGCAGCTTAACGGGAAAGGTGAGGTGGGGTGATGCATAAAACAAGGGTTTCAAATTCGCTCAGATACCGTTCCATACACCCAATATGTAATAGACTAGACCTACTCCTTGCTCAGTGAACTGGACTCAACACCCCCTATTCACCGCACAAGAATATATGTGACTATTAAGAATCTTAAAACCTATGTATTGATATCTGTCTGGAAGTGAGTCAAGTGGATGTAAAGCCGCATAAACACAGCCGTGAAAAGCAGCTAAACCCTATTAAAGAAATAAATTACTTTTAAAAACCCGTAAAACAAAGACAGTGAAAGAGAGAGAAATTCTAACAAAATTCGTTCAGAGGCTGTGATGCAACCTGGACTGACCATATCTAGACTCACAGCTGGATGAGACATAAGGGTGGACACTCTTGGGGCTGAGAGGTTGGGTGAGGTTTGGTGAGCAAACACAGACCCTTTAAAGTAATACTGCGTGGTACCCATCTCATGGGTCCCAAATCTCCAAGTTCAAGGGCATCTTCCTACGTCGAAAACATGCATGAGAAACCCAGAAGAAGGTACACCGTGTGATTTTGAAAGGTTTCTAAAACGCACCTCATTTCTCATCTCCTTGTGTTCGGGTTCGCCATTCCAGCTACTTTACTAGCAATCTCCCTACTTGGAGAATCAGCACCTTTAACCTCCTGTTCCCTACAGGTTGCAATTTGTCCTGAGGATGAACGGGAAGAGGGGCAACGAATGAGAGACTAGATCTAGGTGTTGGGACAGGCATAGGTCACTCTATTTTCCCATCAGGAAGAAGAATTAACCACAGGCTCAACCTGCCGCCCAGAAGCAGAATAGGGCCTGAGGCAATCCCGCGCTTTTGCGGCCAGCTCCCAAAAAAGCGAGTTGAAAAATGGAGCTCAGGGGCACTGCCATTCACAAATCTGCAGAGTTATAAATGATAACTCTCGTCCACAAATATATTGAGGGAAGGCAACGAAGAGGATTTGAAAGCAAGGCAGAATTGCAGGAAACGAATTTCAGGAGGTAGATTCGAATCACATTAAAGCACATGAAAAGTCGCAAAACCTCGACAATGATGCCCTTGGCCAAAAAGGGCGTATGCGTTTTTTCCTGAATATATTCAGGAAATATATTCAGGATATATATATTCAGGAATATTCAGGAATATATTCAGGAATATATTCAGGAAATATATTCTCCATAATATATTCAGGAAAAAACGCATACGCCCTTTTTGGCCAACCTAGCAACCTGAAAGGCAAATCAACGCTACAAAGAAGTTCTCGCTTCCCATCGGTCAAAAGGGCCATGCTGCAAAAAGTGTCAAAACCAGAAATGTAGGACAGGCCATGGAGAAATGGCAGCCTTGCTACGCTGATGGGCGGGATGTAAATTGCCAACAGCCACTCTGGAGAAGTGTACGGTGTGTCCTGAAACATCGAAAAAACACAGCTTAGGGAGCATAGGGCACGTCCACTCATGGGCGTATAAATTGGGAAAACTAAAAAGCAGCAAGACACAGGCACCCCAAAGTTTAGGGCTGCTCTGTTGACAAGAACCTCCACTTCATGACACCTTAAATATCCCAGGAAAGAGAAAAATGGATAAAGAAGTTGTGGTCCTTATGTACAATGGAATATCACTCAGACATGAAATCAAAGTCATAAGGCTAGTAGAAGCAAGATGAGTGGATTTAGGTACGACGATTCTAAGTGAAATAAGTCACACAGAAAAAGACTCTTATCATAAGCTATCACTTATAGAGGGAATGTAAAAACGGCTACACTTGAACTGAATGACAAAACAGAACAGAGTCTCACATTTAGAAAACACACTATGGGTGCTTAACGGGAAAGGTGAAGTGGGGTGATGCATAAAACAAGGGTTTCAAATTCGTTCAGATACCGTTCCATACACCCAATATGTAATAGACAAGACCTGCTCCTTGCTCAGTGAACTGGACTCAACACCCCCTATTCACCGCACAAAAATATATGTGACTAGTAAGAATCTTAAAACCTATGTATTGATGTCTGTCTGGAAGTGAGTCAAGTGTGTGTAAAGCCGCATAAACACAGCCGTGAAAAGCAGCTAAACCCCATTATAAAAATAAATTACTTTTAAAAACCCATAAAACAAAGACAGTGAAAGAGAGAGAAATTCTTACAAAATTCGTTCAGAGGCTGTGATGCAACCTGGATTGACCATATCTAGACCCACACCTGGATGAGACATAAGGGTGGACACTCTTGGGGCTGAGAGGTTGGGTGAGGTTGGGTGAGCAAACACAGACCCTTTAAAGTAATACTGCGTGGTACCCATCCCATGGGTCCCAAATCTCCAGGTTCAAGGGCACCTTCCTACGTCGAAAACATGCATGAGAAACCCAGAAGATGGTACACCGTGTGATTTTGAAAGGTTTCTAAAACGCACCTCATTTCTAATCTCCTTGTGTTCGGGTTCGCCATTCCAGGTACTTTACTAGCAATCTCCCTACTTTGAGAATCAGCACCTTTAACCTCCTGTTCCCTACAGGTTGCAATTTGTCCTGAGGATGAACGGGAAGAGGGGCAACCAATGAGAGACTAGATCTAGGTGTTGGGACAGGCACAGGTCACTCTATTTTCCCATCAGGAAGAAGAATTAACCACAGGCTCAGCCTGCCGCCCAGAATCAGAATAGGGCCTGAGGCAATCCCGTGCTTTTGGGGCCAGCTCCCAAAAAAGACAGTTTAAAAATGGAGGACAGGGACACTGCCATTCACAAACCCGCAGAGTTATAAATGATAACTCTCGTCCACAAATATATTGAGGGAAGACAACGAAGAGGATTTGAAAGCAAGGCAGAATTGCAGGAAACAGGTTTCAGGAGGTAGATTCGAATCGCCTTTAAAGCACATGAAAAGTGGCAAAACGTCGACAGTGATGCCCTTGGCCAAAAAGGGCGTATGCGTTTTTTCCTGAATATATTCAGGAAAAAACGCATACGCCCTTTTTGGCCAACCAAGCAACCTGGAAAGGCTAATCAGCGCTACAAAGAAGTCTCGCTTCCCATCGGTCAAAAGGACCATGCTGCAAAAAGTGTCAAAACCAGAAATGCAGGACAGGCCATGGAGAAATGGCAGCCTTGCTACGCTGATGGTCGGGATGTAAATTGCCAACAGCCACTCTGGAGAAGTGTACGGTGTGTCCTGAAACATCGAAAAAACACAGCTTAGGGAGCATAGGGCACGTCCACTCATGGGCGTATAAATTGGGAAAACTAAAAATCAGCAAGACACAGGCACCCCAAAGTTTAGGGCTGCTCTGTTGACAAGAACCTCCACTTCATGATACCTTAAATATCCCAGGAAAGAGAAAAATGGATAAAGAAGTTGTGGTCCTTATGTACAATGGAATATCACTCAGACATGAAATCAATGTCATAAGGCTAGTAGAAGCAAGATGAGTGGAGTTAGATACGACGATTCTAAGTGAAATAAGTCACACAGAAAAAGACACTTATCATAAGCTATCACTTATAGAGGGAATGTAAAAACCGCTACACTTGAACTGAATTACAAAACAGAACAGAGACACACGTTTAGAAAACTCACTATGGCAGCTTAACGGGAAAGTTGAGGTGGGGTGATGCATAAAAAAAGGGTTTCAAATTCGCTCAGATACCGTTCCATACACCCAATATGTAATAGACTAGACCTACTCCTTGCTCAGTGAACTGGACTCAACACCCCCTATTCACCGCACAAGAATATATGTGACTATTAAGAATCTTAAAACCTATGTATTGATATCTGTCTGGAAGTGAGTCAAGTGGATGTAAAGCCGCATAAACACAGCCGTGAAAAGCAGCTAAACCCTATTATAGAAATAAATTACTTTTAAAAACCCGTAAAACAAAGACAGTGAAAGAGAGAGACATTCTAACAAAATTCGTTCAGAGGCTGTGATGCAACCTGGATTGACCATATCTAGACTCACAGCTGGATGAGACATAAGGGTGGACACTCTTGGGGCTGAGAGGTTGGGTGAGGTTTGGTGAGCAAACACAGACCCTTTAAAGTAATACTGCGTGGTACCCATCTCATGGGTCCCAAATCTCCAAGTTCAAGGGCATCTTCCTACGTCGAAAACATGCATGAGAAACCCAGAAGAAGGTACACCGTGTGATTTTGAAAGGTTTCTAAAACGCACCTCATTTCTCATCTCCTTGTGTTCGGGTTCGCCATTCCAGCTACTTTACTAGCAATCTCCCTACTTTGAGAATCAGCACCTTTAACCTCCTGTTCCCTACAGGTTGCAATTTGTCCTGAGGATGAACGGGAAGAGGGGCAACGAATGAGAGACTAGATCTAGGTGTTGGGACAGGCATAGGTCACTCTATTTTCCCATCAGGAAGAAGAATTAACCACAGGCTCAGCCTGCCGCCCAGAAGCAGAATAGGGCCTGAGGCAATCCCGCGCTTTTGCGGCCAGCTCCCAAAAAAGCGAGTTGAAAAATGGAGCTCAGGGGCACTGCCATTCACAAATCTGCAGAGTTATAAATGATAACTCTCGTCCACAAATATATTGAGGGAAGGCAACGAAGAGGATTTGAAAGCAAGGCAGAATTGCAGGAAACAGCTATAAGGAGTTAGATTCGAATCGCCTTTAAAGCACATGAAAAGCGGCAAAACGTGGACAATGATGTCCTTGGCCAAAAAGGGCGTATGCGTTTTTTCCTGAATATATTCAGGAAAAAACGCATACGCCCTTTTTGGCCAACCAAGCAACCTGGAAAGGCAAATCAGCCCTACCAAGAAGTCTCTCTTCACATCAGTCAAAGGGCCATGCTGAAAAAAGTGTGAAAACCAGAAAGGCAGGACAGGCTATGGAGAAATGCGAGCCTTGCTACGCTGATGGGCGGGATGTAAATTGCCAACAGCCACTCTGGAGAAGTGTACGGTGTATCCTGAAACATCTAAAACACACAGCTTGGAGAGCATAGGGCACTTCCACTCATGGGTGTATAAATAGGGAAAACTAAAAATCAGCAAGACACAGGCACCCCAAAGTTTAGGGCTGCTCTGTTGACAAGAACCTCCTCTTCATTCCGCCTTAAATATCCCAGGATAGAGAAAAATGGATAAAGAAGTTGAGGTCCTTATGTACAATGGAATATCACTCAGCCATGAAATCAATGTCCTAAGGCTAGTAGAAGCAAGATGAATGGATTTAGGTACGATGATTCTAAGTGAAATACGTCACAAAGAAAAAGACACTTATCATAAGCTATCACTTATAGAGGGAATGTAAAAACTGCTACACTTGAACTGAATTACAAAAGAGAACAGAGTCACACGTTTAGAAAACACACTATGGATGCTTAACGGGAAAGGTGAGGTGGGGTGATGCAAAAAACAAGGGTTTCAAATTAGCTCAGATACTGTTCCATACACCCAATATGTAATAGACAAGACCAACTCCTTGCTCAGTGAACTGGACTCAACACCCCCTATTCACCGCGCAAGAATATATCTGACTAGTAAGAATCTTAAAACCTATGTATTGATATCTCTCTGGAAGTGAGTCAACTGGGTGTAAAGCCGCATTAACACAGCCGTGAAAAGCAGCTAAACCCCATTATAAAAATTAATTACTTTTAAAAACCCGTAAAACAAAGACAGTGAAAGAGAGAGAAATTCTTACAAAATTCGTTCAGGGGCTGTGATGCAACCTGGTTTGACCATATCTAGACCCACAGCTGGATGAGACATAAGGGTGGACACTCTTGGGGCTTAGAATTTTGGTGAGGTTGGGTGAGCAAACACAGACCCTTTAAAGTAATACTGCGTGGTACCCATCCCATGGGTCCCAAATCTCCAGGTTCAAGGGCATCTTCCTAAATCGAAAACAAGCATGAGTAACCCAGAAGATGGTACACCGTGTGATTTTGAATGGTTTCTAAAACGCAACTCATTTCTCATCTCCTTGTGTTCGGGTTCGCCATTCCAGCTACTTTACTAGCAATCTCCCTACTTGGAGAATCAGCACCTTTAAACTCCTGTTCCTTACAGGTTGCAATTTGTCCTGAGGATGAACGGGAATAGGGGCAACCAATGAGAGACTAGATCTAGGTGTTGGGACAGGCACAGGTCACTCTATTTTCCCATCAGGGAGAAGAATTAACCACAGGCTCATCCTGCCGCCGGGATCCAGAATAGGGCCTGAGGCAAAGCCGCGCTTTTGTGGCCAGCTCCCAAAAAAGCCCGTTGAAAAATGGAGCACATGAGCACTGCAATTCACAAACCTGCAAAGTTATAAATGATAACTCTCGTCCACAAATATATTGAGGGAAGGCAATGAAGAGGATTTGAAAGCAAGGCAGAATTGCAGGAAACATATTTCAGGAGGTAGATTCAAATCGATTTGAAAGCACATGAAAAGCGGCAAAAGGTCGACAATGATGCCCTTGGTCAAAAAGGGCGTATGCGTTTTTTCCTGAATATATTCAGGAAAAAACGCATACGCCCTTTTTGGCCAACCAAGCAACCTGGAAAGGCAAATCAGCGCTACAAAGAAGTCTCGCTTCCCATCGGTCATAAGGGCTATGCTGAAAAAAGTGTAAAAACCAGAAATGCAGGACAGGCCATGGAGAAATGGCAGCCTTGCTACGCTGATGGGCGGGATGTAAATTGCCAAGAGGCACTCTGGAGAAGTGTACGGTGTGTCCTGAAACATCGAAAAAACACAGGTTAGGGAGCATAGGGCACTTCCCCTCATGGGCGTATAAATTGGGAAAAATAAAAATCAGCAAGACACAGGCACCCCAAAGTTTAGGGCTGCTCTGTTGACAAGAACCTCCACTTCATGACACCTTAAATATCCCAGGAAAGAGAAAAATGGATAAAGAAGTTGTGGTCCTTATGTACAATGGAATATCACTCAGACATGAAATCAATGTCATAAGGCTAGTAGAAGCAAGATGAGTGGAGTTAGGTACGACGATTCTAAGTGAAATAAGTCACACAGAAAAAGACACTTATCATAAGCTATCACTTATAGAGGGAATGTAAAAACCGCTACACTTGAACTGAATTACAAAACAGAACAGAGTCACACGTTTAGAAAACACACTATGGCTGCTTAACGGGAAAGGTGAGGTGGGGTGATGCATAAAACAAGGGTTTCAAATTCTCTCAGATACCGATCCATACACCCAATATGTAATAGACAAGACCTACTCCTTGCTCAGTGAAGTGGACTCAACACCCCCTATTCACCGCACAAGAATATATGTGACTAGTAAGAATCTTAAAACCTATGTATTGATATCTGTCTGGAAGTGAGTCAAGTGGGTGTAAAGCCGCATAAACACAGCCGTGAAAAGCAGCTAAACCCAATTATAAAAATAAATTACTTTTAAAAACCCGTAAAACAAAGACAGTGAAAGAGAGAGAAATTCTTACAAAATTCGTTCATGGGCTGTGATGCAACCTGGATTGACCATATCTAGACCCACAGCTGGATGAGGCATAAGGGTGGACACTCTTGAGGCTGAGAGGTTGGGTGAGATTGGGTGAGCAAACGCAGAACCTTTAAAGTAATAGTGCGTGGTACCCATGCCATGGGTCCCAAATCTCCAGGTTCAAGGGCATCTTCCTACATCGAAAACATGCATGAGAAACCCAGAAGATGGTACACCGTGTGATCGGGAAAGGTTTCTAAAACGCACCTCATTTCTCAACTCCCTGTGCTCGGGTTCGCCTTTCCAGCTACTTTACTAGCAATCTCCCTACTTGGAGAATCAGCACCTTTAAGCTCCTGTTCCCTACAGGTTGCAATTTGTCCTGAGGATGAACGGGAAGAGGGGAAACCAATGAGAGACTAGATCTAGGTGTTGGGACAGGCACAGGTCACTCTATTTTCCCATCAGGAAGAAGAATTAACCACAGGCTCAGCCTGCCGCCCAGAAGCAGAATAGGGCCTGAGGCAATCCTGCGCTTTTGCGGCCTGCTCCCAAAAAAGCGAGTTGAAAAATGGAGCTCAGGGACACTTCAATTCACAAACCCGCAGAGTTATAAATGATAACTCTCATCCACAGATATATTGAGGGAAGGCAACGAAGAGGATTTGAAAGCAAGGCAGAATTGCAGGAAACAGATTTCAGGAGGTAGATTCGAATCGCCTTGAAAGCACATGAAAAGCGGCAAAACGTCGACAATGATGCCCTTGGCCAAAAAGGGCTTATGCATTTTTTCCTGAGTATATTCAGGAAAACACGCATACGCCCTTTTTGGCCAACCAAGCAACCTGGAAAGGCAAATCAGCGCTACAAAGAAGTCTCACTTCCCATCGGTCAAAAGGGCCATGCTGCAAAAAGTGTCAAAACCAGAAATGCAGGACAGGCCATGGAGAAATGGCAGCCTTGCTACGATGATGGGCGGGATGTAAATTGCCAACAGCCACTCTGGAGAAGTGTACGGTGTGTCCTGAAACAACAAAAAAACACGGCTTAGGGAGGATAGGGCACGTCCACTCATGGACGTATAAATTGGGAAAAATAAAAATCAGCAAGACACAGGCACCCCAAAGTTTAGGGCTGCTCTGTTGACAAGAACCTCCACTTCCTGACACCTTAAATATCCCAGGAAAGAGAAAAATGGATAAAGAATTTGTGGTCATTATGTACAATGGAATATCACTCAGACATGAAATCAATGTCATAAGGCTAGTAGAAGCAAGATGAGTGGATTTAGGTACGACGATTCTAAGTGAAATACGTCACAAAAAAAAGACACTTATCATAAGCTATCACTTATAGAGGGAATGTAAAAACTGCTACACTTGAACTGAATTACAAAAGAGAACAGAGTCACACGTTTAGAAAACGCACTATGGATGCTTAACGGGAAAGGTGAGTTGGGGTGATGCATAAAACAAGGGTTTCAAATTAGCTCAGATACTGTTCAATACTCCCAATATGTAATAGACAAGACCTACTCCTTGCTCAGTGAACTGGACTCCACACCCCCTAGTCACCGCCCAAGAATATATCTGACTATTAAGAATTTTAAAACCTATGTATTGATATCTCTCTGGAAGTGAGTCACCTCGGTGTAAAGCCGCATTAACACAGCCGTGAAAAGCAGCTAAACCCCATTATAAAAATAAATTACTTTTAAAAACCCGTAAAACAAAGACAGTGAAAGAGAGAGAAATTGTTACAAAATTCGTTCAGGGGCTGTGATGCAACCTGGATTGACCATATCTAGACCCACACCTAGATGAGACGTAAGTGTGGACACTCTTGGGGCTGAGAGTTTGGGTGAGGTTGGGTGAGCAAACGCAGACCCTTTAAAGTAATACTGCGTGGTACCCATCCCATGGGTCCCAAATCTCCAGGTTCAAGGGCATCTTCCTACATCGAAAACATGCATGAGAAACCCAGAAGATGGTACACCGTGTGATTTTGAAAGATTTCTAAAACGCACCTCATTTCTCATCTCCTTGTGTTCGGGTTCGCCATTCCAGCTACTTTACTAGCAATCTCCCTACTTGGAGAATCAGCACCTTTAAGCTCCTGTTCCCTACAGGTTGCAATTTGTCCTGAGGATGAACGGGAAGAGGGGCAACCAATGAGAGACTAGATCTAGGTGTTGGGACAGGCACAGGTCACTCTATTTTCCCATCAGGAAGAAGAATTAACCAGAGGCTCAGCCTGCCGCCGGGAACTACAATAGGGCCAGAGGCAATCCCGTACTTTTGCGGCCAGCTCCCAAAAAAGAGAGTTGAAAATTGGAGCACATGAGCACTGCAATTCACAAACCTGCAAATTTATAAATGATAACTCTCGTCCACAAATATATTGAGGGAAGGCAATGAAGAGGATTTGAAAGCAAGGCAGAATTGCAGGAAACAGATTTCAGGAGGTAGATACGAATCGCCTTTAAAGCACATAAAAAGCGGCAAAACGTCGACAATGATGCCCTTGGCCAAAAAGGGCGTATGCGTTTTTTCCTGAATATATTCAGGAATAAACGCATACGCCCTTTTTGGCCAACCAAGCAACCTGGAAAGGCAAATCAGCGCTACAAAGAAGTCTCGCTTCCCATCGGTGAAAAGGGCCATGCTGCAAAAAGTGTCAAAACCAGAAATGCAGGACAGGCCATGGAGAAATGGCAGCCTTGCTACGATGATGGGCGGGATGTAAATTGCCAACAGCCACTCTGGAGAAGTGTACGGTGTGTCCTGAAACATCGAAAAAACACAGCTTAGGGAGCATAGGGCACGTCCACTCATGGGCGTATAAATTGGGAAAACTAAAAAGCAGCAAGACACCGGCACCCCAAAGTTTAGGGCTGCTCTGTTGACAAGAACCTCCACTTCATGACACCTTAAATATCCCAGGAAAGAGAAAAATGGATAAAGAAATTGTGGTCCTTATGTACAATGGTATATCACTGAGACATGAAATCAATGTCATAAGGCTAGTAGAAGCAAGATGAGTGGAGTTAGGTACGACGATTCTAAGTGAAATAAGTCACACAGAAAAAGACACTTATCATAAGCTATCACTTATAGAGGGAATGTAAAAACTGCTACACCTGAACTGAATAACAAAAGAGAACAGAGTCACACGTTTAGAAAACACACTATGGCTGCTTAACGGGAAAGGTGAGGTGGGGTGATGCATAAAACAAAGGTTTCAAATTAGCTCAGATACTGTTCCATACACCCAATATGTAATAGACAAGACCTACTCCTTGCTCAGTGAACTGGACTCCACACCCCCTATTCACCGCCCAAGAATATATCTGACTAGTAAGAATCTTAAAACCTATGTATTGATATATCTCTGGAAGTGAGTCACCTGGGTGTAAAGCCGCATTAACACAGCAGGGAAAAGCAGCTAAACCCCATTATAAAAATTAATTACTTTTAAAAACCCGTAAAACAAAGACAGTGAAAGAGAGAGAAATTCTTACAAAATTCGTTCAGAGGCTGTGACGCAACTTGGATTGACCATATCTAGACCCACAGATGGATGAGACATAAGGGTGGACACCCTTCGGGCTGAGAGGTTGGGTGAGGTTGGGTGAGCAAACGCAGACCCTTTAAAGTAATACTGCGTGGTACCCATCCCATGGGTCCCAAATCTCCAGGTTCAAGGGCATCTTCCTACATCGAAAACATGCATGAGAAACCCAGAAGATGGTACACTGTGTGAGTTTGAAAGGTTTCTAAAACGCACCTCATTTCTCATCTCCTTGTGCTCGGTTTCGCCATTCCAGCTACTTTACTAGCAATCTCCCTACTTGGAGAATCAGCACCTTTAACCTCCTGTTCCCTACAGGTAGCAATTTGTCCTGAGGATGAACGGGAAGAGGGGCAACCAATGAGAGACTAGATCTAGGTGTTGGGACAGGCACAGGTCACTCTATTTTCCCAACAGGAAGAAGAATTAACCACAGGCTCAGCCTGCCGCCCGGAACCAGAATAGGGCCTGAGGCAATCCCTTGTTTTTGCGGCCAGCTCCCAAAAAAGACAGTTGAAAAATGGAGCTCAGGGGCACTGCAATTCACAAACCTGCAGAGTTATACATGATAACTCTCGTCCACAAATATATTGAGGGAAGGCAACGAAGAGGATTTGAATGCAAGGCAGAATTGCAGGAAACAGGTTTCAGTAGGTAGATTCGAATCACCTTTAAAGCACATGAAAAGTGGCAAAACTTCGAAAATGATGCCCTTGCCCAAAAAGGGCGTATGCTTTTTTTCCTGAATATATTCAGGAATAAACGCATACGCCCTTTTTGGCCAACCAAGCAACCTGGAAAGGCAAATCAGCGCTACAAAGAAGTCTCGCTTCCCATCGGTCAAAAGGGCCATGCTGCAAAAAGTGTCAAAACCAGAAATGCAGGACAGTCCATGGAGAAATGGCAGCCTTGCTACGCTGATGGGCGGGATGTAAATTGCCAACAGCCACTCTGGAGAAGTGTACGGTGTGTCCTGAAAGATCGAAAAAACACAGCTTAGGGAGCATAGGGCACGTCCACTCATGGGCATATAAATTGGAAAAACTAAAAATCAGCAAGACACAGGCACCCGAAAGTTTAGGTCTGCTCTGTTGACAAGAACCTCCACTTCATGACACCTTAAATATCCCAGGAAAGAGAAAAATGGATAAAGAAGTTGTGGTCCTTATGTACAATGGAATATCACTCAGACATGAAATCAATGTTATAAGGCTAGTAGAAGCAAGATGAGTGGAGTTAGGTACGACGATTCTAAGTGAAATAAGTCACACAGAAAAAGACACTTATCATAAGCTATCACTTATAGAGGGAATGTAAAAACCGCTACACCTGAACTGAATTACAAAACAGAACAGAGTCACAGGTTTAGAAAACACACTATGGCTGCTTAACTTGAAAGGTGAGGTGGGGTAATGCATAAAACAAGGGTTTCAAATTCGCTCAGATACCGTTCCATACACCCAATATGTAATAGACAAGACCTACTCCTTGCTCAGTGAACTGGACTCAACACCCCCTATTCACCACACAAGAATATATGTGACTAGTAAGAATCTTAAAACCTATGTATTGATATCTGTCTGGAAGTGAGTCAAGTGGGTGTAAAGCCGTATAAACACAGCCATGAAAAGCAGCTAAACCCCATTATAAAAATAAATTACTTTTAAAAACCCGTAAAACAAAGACAGTGAAAGAGAGAGAAATTCTTACAAAATTCGTTCAGAGGCTGTGACACAACCTGGATTGACCATATCTAGACCCACAGCTGGATGAGACATAAGGGTGGACACCCTTGGGGCTGAGAGGTTGGGTGAGGTTGGGTGAGCAAATGCAGACCCTTTAAAGTAATACTGCGTGGTACCCATCCCATGGGTCCCAAATCTCCAGGTTCAAGGGCATCTTCCTACATCGAAAACATGCCTGAGAAACCCAGAAGATGGTACACCATGTGATTTTGAAAGGTTTCTAAAACGCACCTCATTTCTCATCTCCTTGTGCTCGGGTTCGCCATTCCAGCTACTTTACTAGCAATCTCCCTACTGGGAGAATCAGCACCTTTAACCTCCTGTTCCCTACAGGTTGCAATTTGTCCTGAGGATGAACGGGAAGAGGGGCAACAAATGAGAGACTAGATCTAGGTGTTGGGACAGGCAGAGGTCACTCTATTTTCCCAACAGGAAGAAGAATTAACCACAGGCTCAGCCTGTCGCCCTGAACAAGAATAGGGCCTGAGGCAATCCCGTGTTTTTGCGGCCAGCTCCCAAAAAAGACAGTTGAAAAATGGAGCTCAGGGGCACTGCAATTCACAAACCTGCAGAGTAATAAATAATAACTCTCGTCCACAAATATATTGAGGGAAGGCAACGAAGAGGATTTGAAAGCAAGGCAGAATTGCAGGAAACAGATTTCAGGAGGTAGATACGAATCGACTTTAAAGCACATGAAAAGCGGCAAAACGTCGACAATGATGCCCTTGGCCAAAAAGGGCGTATGCGTTTTTTCCTGAATATATTCAGGAAAAAACGCATACGCACTTTTTGGCCAACCAAGCAACCTGGAAATGCAAATCAGCGCTACAAAGAAGTCTCGCTTCCCATCGGTGAAAAGGGCCATGCTGCAAAAAGTGTCAAAACCAGAAATGCAGGACAGGCCATGGAGAAATGGCAGCCTTGCTACACTGATGGGCGGGATGTAAATTGCCAACAGCCACTCTGGAGAAGTGTACGTTGTGTCCTGAAACATGGAAAAAAAACAGCTTAGGGAGCATAGGGCACGTCCACTCATGGGCGTATAAATTGGAAAAACTAAAAATCAGCAAGTCACAGGCACCCGAAAGTTTAGGGCCCCTCTGTTGACAAGAACCTCCACTTCATGACACCTTAAATATCCCAGGAAAGAGAAAAATGGATAAAGAAGTTGTGGTCCTTATGTACAATGGAATATCACTCAGACATGAAATCAATATCATAAGGCTAGTAGAAGCAAGATGAGTGGAGTTAGGTACGACGATTCTAAGTGAAATAAGTCACACAGAAAAAGACACTTATCATAAGCTATCACTTATAGAGGGAATGTAAAAACCGCTACACTTGAACTGAATTACAAAACAGAACAGAGTCACACGTTTAGAAAACACACTATAGCTGCTTAACAGGAAAGGTGAGGTGGGGTGATGCATAAAACAAGGGTTTCAAATTGGCTCAGATACCGTTCCATACACCCAATATGTAATAGACAAGACCTACTCCTTGCTCAGTGAACTGGACTCAACACCCCCTATTCCCCGCACAAGAATATATGTGACTAGTAAGAATCTTAAAACCTATGTATTGATATCTGTCTGGAAGTGAGTCAAGTGGGTGTAAAGCCGCATAAACACAGCCATGAAAGGCAGCTAAACCCCATTATAAAAATAAATTACTTTTAAAAACCCGTAAAACAAAGACAGTGAAAGAGAGAGAAATTCTTACAAAATTCGTTCAGAGGCTGTGATGCAACCTGGATTGACCATATCTAGACCCACACCTGGATGAGACATAAGGGTGGACACTCTTGGGGCTGAGAGGTTGGGTGAGGTTGGGTGAGAAAACGCAGACCCTTTAAAGTAATACTGCGTGGTACCCATCCCATGGGTCCCAAATCTCCAGGTTCAAGGGCATCTTCCTACATCGAAAACATGCATGAGAAACCCAGAATATGGTACACCGTGTGATTTTGAAAGGTTTCTAAAACGCACCTCATTTCTCATCTCCTTGTGCTCGGTTTCGCCATTCCAGCTACTTTACTAGCAATCTCCCTACTTGGAGAATCAGCACCTTTAACCTCCTGTTCCCTACAGGTTGCAATTTGTCCTGAGGACGAACGGGAAGAGGGGCAACCAATGAGAGACTAGATCTAGGTGTTGGGACAGGCACAGGTCACTCTATTTTCCCAACAGGAAGAAGAATTAACCACAGGCTCAGCCTGCCGCCCAGAAGCAGAATAGGGCCTGAGGCAATCCCGCGCTTTTGCGGCCAGCTCCCAAAAAAGACATTTGAAAAATGGAGCTCAGGGAAACTGCAATTCACAAACCCGCAGAGTTATAAATGATAACTCTCATCCACAGATATATTGAGGGAAGGCAACGAAGAGGATTTGAAAGCAAGGCAGAATTGCAGGAAACAGATTTCAGGAGGTAGATACGAATCGCCTTTAAAGCACATGAAAAGCGGTAAAAGGTCGACAATGATGCCCTTGGCCAAAAAGGGCGTATGCGTTTTTTCCTGAATATATTCAGGAAAAAACACATACGCCCTTTTTGGCCAACCAAGCAACCTGGAAAGGCAAATCAGCGCTACAAAGAAGTCTCGCTTCCCATCGGTGAAAAGGGCCATGCTGCAAAAAGTGTCAAAACCAGAAATGCAGGACAGGCCATGGAGAAATGGCAGCCTTGCTACACTGATGGGCGGGATGTAAATTGCCAACAGCCACTCTGGAGAAGTGTACGTTGTGTCCTGAAACATCGAAAAAAAACAGCTTAGGGAGCATAGGGCACGTCCACTCATGGGCGTATAAATTGGAAAAACTAAAAATCAGCAAGACACAGGCACCCGAAAGTTTAGGGCTGCTCTGTTGACAAGAACCTCCACTTCATGACACCTTAAATATCCCAGGAAAGAGAAAAATGGATAAAGAAGTTGTGGTCCTTATGTACAATGGAATATCACTCAGACATGAAATCAATGTCATAAGGCTAGTAGAAGCAAGATGAGTGGAGTTAGGTACGACGATTCTAAGTGAAATAAGTCACACAGAAAAAGACACTTATCATAAGCTATCACTTATAGATGGAATGTAAAAACCGCTACACTTGAACTGAATTACAAAACAGAACAGAGTCACACGTTTAGAAAACACACTATGGCTGCTTAACGGGAATGGTGAGGTGGGGTGATGCATAAAACAAGGGTTTCAAATTCGCTCAGATACCGTTCCATACACCCAATATGTAATAGACAAGACCTACTCCTTGCTCAGTGAACTGGACTCAACACCCCCTATTCACCACACAAGAATATATGTGACTAGTAAGAATCTTAAATCCTATGTATTGATATCTCTCTGGAAGTGAGTCAAGTGGGTGTAAAGCCGCATAAACACAGCCATGAAAAGCAGCTAAACCCCATTATAAAAATAAATTACTTTTAAAAACCCATAAAACAAAGACAGTGAAAGAGAGAGAAATTCTTACAAAATTCGTTCAGAGGCTGTGATGCAACCTGGATTGACCATATCAAGACCCACAGCTAGATGAGACATAAGGGTGGACACTCTTGGGGCTGAGAGGTTGGGTGTGGTTGGGTGAGCAAACGCAGACCCTTTAAAGTAATACTGCGTGGTACCCATCCCATGGGTCCCAAATCTCCAGGTTCAAGGGCATCTTCCTACATCGAAAACATGCATGAGAAACCCAGAAGATGGTACACCGTGTGATTTTGAAAGGTTTCTAAAACGCACCTCATTTCTCATCTCCTTGTGCTCGGTTTCGCCATTCCAGCTACTTTACTAGCAATCTCCCTACTTGGAGAATCAGCACCTTTAACCTCCTGTTCCCTACAGGCTGCAATTTGTCCTGAGGACGAACCGGAAGACGGGCAACCAATGAGAGACTAGATCTAGGTGTTGGGACAGGCACAGGTCACTCTATTTTCCCAACAGGAAGAAGAATTAACCACAGGCTCAGCCTGCCGCCCAGAAGCAGAATAGGGCCTGAGGCAATCCCGCGCTTTTGAGGCCAGCTCCCAAAAAAGACAGTTGAAAAATGGACCTCAGGGAAACTGCAATTCACAAACCCGCAGAGTTATAAATGATAACTCTCATCCACAGATATATTGAGGGAAGGCAACGAAGAGGATTTGAAAGCAAGGCAGAATTGCAGGAAACAGATTTCAGGAGGTAGATACGAATCGCCTTTAAAGCACATGAAAAGCGGCAAAACGTCGACAATGATGCCCTTGGCCAAAAAGGGCGTATGCGTTTTTTCCTGAATATATTCAGGAAAAAACGCATACGCCCTTTTTGGCCAACCAAGCAACCTGGAAAGGCAAATCAGCGCTACAAAGAAGTCTCGCTTCCCATCGGTGAAAAGGGCCATGCTGCAAAAAGTGTCAAAACCAGAAATGCAGGACAGGCCATGGAGAAATGGCAGCCTTGCTACACTGATGGGCGGGATGTAAATTGCCAACAACCACTCTGGAGAAGTGTACGTTGTGTCCTGAAACATCGAAAAAAAACAGCTTAGGGAGCATAGGGCACGTCCACTCATGGGCGTATAAATTGGAAAAACTAAAAATCAGCAAGACACAGGCACCGGAAAGTTTAGGGCTGCTCTGTTGACAAGAACCTCCACTTCATGACACCTTAAATATCCCAGGAAAGAGAAAAATGGATAAAGAAGTTGTGGTCCTTATGTACAATGGAATATCACTCAGACATGAAATCAATGTCATAAGGCTAGTAGAAGCAAGATGAGTGGAGTTAGGTACGACGATTCTAAGTGAAATAAGTCACACAGAAAAAGACACTTATCATAAGCTATCACTTATAGAGGGAATGTAAAAACCGCTACACTTGAACTGAATTACAAAACAGAACAGAGTCACACGTTTAGTAAACACACTATGGCTGCTTAACGGGAATGGTGAGGTGGGGTGATGCATAAAACAAGGGTTTCAAATTCGCTCAGATACCGTTCCATACACCCAATATGTAATAGACAAGACCTACTCCTTGCTCAGTGAACTGGACTCAACACCCCCTATTCCCCGCACAAGAATATATGTGACTAGTAAGAATCTTAAAACCTATGTATTGATATCTGTCTGGAAGTGAGTCAAGTGGGTGTAAAGCCGCATAAACACAACCATGAAAAGCAGCTAAACCCCATTATAAAAATAAATTACTTTTAAAAACCCGTAAAACAAAGACAGTGAAAGAGAGAGAAATTCTTACAAAATTCGTTCAGAGGCTGTGATGCAACCTGGATTGACCATATCTACACCCACACCTGGATGAGACATAAGGGTGGACACTCTTGGGGCTGAGAGGTTGGGTGAGGTTGGGTGAGCAAACGCAGACCCTTTAAAGTAATACTGCGTGGTACCCATCCCATGGGTCCCAAATCTCCAGGTTCAAGGGCATCTTCCTACATCGAAAACATGCATGAGAAACCCAGAAGATGGTACACCGTGTGATTTTGAAATGTTTCTAAAACGCACCTCATTTCTCATCTCCTTGTGCTCGGTTTCGCCATTCCAGCTACTTTACTAGCAATCTCCCTACTTGGAGAATCAGCACCTTTAACCTCCTGTTCCCTACAGGTTGCAATTTGTCCTGAGGACGAACGGGAAGAGGGGCAACCAATGAGAGACTAGATCTAGGTGTTGGGACAGGCACAGGTCACTCTATTTTCCCAACAGGAAGAAGAATTAACCACAGGCTCAGCCTGCCGCCCAGAAGCAGAATAGGGCCTGAGGCAATCCCGCGCTTTTGCGGCCAGCTCCCAAAAAAGACATTTGAAAAATGGAGCTCAGGGAAACTGCAATTCACAAACCCGCAGAGTTATAAATGATAACTCTCATCCACAGATATATTGAGGGAAGGCAACGAAGAGGATTTGAAAGCAAGGCAGAATTGCAGGAAACAGATTTCAGGAGGTAGATACGAATCGCCTTTAAAGCACATGAAAAGCGGCAAAAGGTCGACAATGATGCCCTTGGCCAAAAAGGGCGTATGCGTTTTTTCCTGAATATATTCAGGAAAAAACACATACGCCCTTTTTGGCCAACCAAGCAACCTGGAAAGGCAAATCAGCGCTACAAAGAAGTCTCGCTTCCCATCGGTGAAAAGGGCCATGCTGCAAAAAGTGTCAAAACCAGAAATGCAGGACAGGCCATGGAGAAATGGCATCCTTGCTACACTGATGGGCGGGATGTAAATTGCCAACAGCCACTCTGGAGAAGTGTACGTTGTGTCCTGAAACATCGAAAAAAAACAGCTTAGGGAGCATAGGGCACGTCCACTCATGGGCGTATAAATTGGAAAAACTAAAAATCAGCAAGACACAGGCACCGGAAAGTTTAGGGCTGCTCTGTTGACAAGAATCTCCACTTCATGACACCTTAAATATCCCAGGAAAGAGAAAAATGGATAAAGAAGTTGTGGTCCTTATGTACAATGGAATATCACTCACACATGAAATCAATGTCATAAGGCTAGTAGAAGCAAGATGAGTGGAGTTAGGTACGACGATTCTAAGTGAAATAAGTCACACAGAAAAAGACACTTATCATAAGCTATCACTTATAGAGGGAATGTAAAAACCGCTACACTTGAACTGAATTACAAAACAGAACAGAGTCACACGTTTAGAAAACACACTATGGCTGCTTAACGGGAATGGTGAGGTGGGGTGATGCATAAAACAAGGGTTTCAAATTCGCTCAGATACCGTTCCATACACCCAATATGTAATAGACAAGACCTACTCCTTGCTCAGTGAACTGGACTCAACACCCCCTATTCACCACACAAGAATATATGTGACTAGTAAGAATCTTAAAACCTATGTATTGATATCTCTCTGGAAGTGAGTCAAGTGGGTGTAAAGCCGCATAAACACAGCCATGAAAAGCAGCTAAACCCCATTATAAAAATAAATTACTTTTAAAAACCCGTAAAACAAAGACAGTGAAAGAGAGAGAAATTCTTACAAAATTCGTTCAGAGGCTGTGATGCAACCTGGATTGACCATATCAAGACCCACAGCTGGATGAGACATAAGGGTGGACACTCTTGGGGCTGAGAGGTTGGGTGTGGTTGGGTGAGCAAACGCAGACCCTTTAAAGTAATACTGCGTGTTACCCATCCCATGGGTCCCAAATCTCCAGGTTCAAGGGCATCTTCCTACATCGAAAACATGCATGAGAAACCCAGAAGATGGTACACCGTGTGATTTTGAAAGGTTTCTAAAACGCACCTCATTTCTCATCTCCTTGTGCTCGGTTTCGCCATTCCAGCTACTTTACTAGCAATCTCCCTACTTGGAGAATCAGCACCTTTAACCTCCTGTTCCCTACAGGTTGCAATTTGTCCTGAGGACGAACCGGAAGAGGGGCAACCAATGAGAGACTAGATCTAGGTGTTGGGACAGGCACAGGTCACTCTATTTTCCCAACAGGAAGAAGAATTAACCACAGGCTCAGCCTGCCGCCCAGAAGCAGAATAGGGCCTGAGGCAATCCCGCGCTTTTGAGGCCAGCTCCCAAAAAAGACAGTTGAAAAATGGAGCTCAGGGAAACTGCAATTCACAAACCCGCAGAGTTATAAATGATAACTCTCATCCACAGATATATTGAGGGAAGGCAACGAAGAGGATTTGAAAGCAAGGCAGAATTGCAGGAAACAGATTTCAGGAGGTAGATACGAATCGCCTTTAAAGCACATGAAAAGCGGCAAAACGTCGACAATGATGCCCTTGGCCAAAAAGGGCGTATGCGTTTTTTCCTGAATATATTCAGGAAAAAACGCATACGCCCTTTTTGGCCAACCAAGCAACCTGGAAAGGCAAATCAGCGCTACAAAGAAGTCTCGCTTCCCATCGGTGAAAAGGGCCATGCTGCAAAAAGTGTCAAAACCAGAAATGCAGGACAGGCCATGGAGAAATGGCAGCCTTGCTACACTGATGGGCGGGATGTAAATTGCCAACCACCACTCTGGAGAAGTGTACGTTGTGTCCTGAAACATCGAAAAAAAACAGCTTAGGGAGCATAGGGCACGTCCACTCATGGGCGTATAAATTGGAAAAACTAAAAATCAGCAAGACACAGGCACCGGAAAGTTTAGGGCTGCTCTGTTGACAAGAACCTCCACTTCATGACACCTTAAATATCCCAGGAAAGAAAAAAATGGATAAAGAAGTTGTGGTCCTTATGTACAATGGAATATCACTCAGACATGAAATCAATGTCAAAAGGCTAGTAGAAGCAAGATGAGTGGAGTTAGGTACGACGATTCTAAGTGAAATAAGTCACACAGAAAAAGACACTTATCATAAGCTATCACTTATAGAGGGAATGTAAAAACCGCTACACTTGAACTGAATTACAAAACAGAACAGAGTCACACGTTTAGAAAACACCCTATGGCTGCTTAACGGGAATGGTGAGGTGGGGTGATGCATAAAACAAGGGTTTCAAATTCGCTCAGATACCGTTCCATACACCCAATATGTAATAGACAAGAACTACTCCTTGCTCAGTGAACTGGACTCAACACCCCCTATTCCCCGCACAAGAATATATGTGACTAGTAAGAATCTTAAAACCTATGTATTGATATCTGTCTGGAAGTGAGTCAAGTGGGTGTAAAGCCGCATAAACACAACCATGAAAAGCAGCTAAACCCCATTATAAAAATAAATTACTTTTAAAAACCCGTAAAACAAAGACAGTGAAAGAGAGAGAAATTCTTAAAAAATTCGTTCAGAGGCTGTGATGCAACCTGGATTGACCATATCAAGACCCACAGCTGGATGAGACATAAGGGTGGACACTCTTGGGGCTGAGAGGTTGGGTGTGGTTGGGTGAGCAAACGCAGACCCTTTAAAGTAATACTGCGTGTTACCCATCCCATGGGTCCCAAATCTCCAGGTTCAAGGGCATCTTCCTACATCGAAAACATGCATGAGAAACCCAGAAGATGGTACACCGTGTGATTTTGAAAGGTTTCTAAAACGCACCTCATTTCTCATCTCCTTGTGCTCGGTTTCGCCATTCCAGCTACTTTACTAGCAATCTCCCTACTTGGAGAATCAGCACCTTTAACCTCCTGTTCCCTACAGGTTGCAATTTGTCCTGAGGACGAACCGGAAGAGGGGCAACCAATGAGAGACTAGATCTAGGTGTTGGGACAGGCACAGGTCACTCTATTTTCCCAACAGGAAGAAGAATTAACCACAGGCTCAGCCTGCCGCCCAGAAGCAGAATAGGGCCTGAGGCAATCCCGCGCTTTTGAGGCCAGCTCCCAAAAAAGACAGTTGAAAAATGGAGCTCAGGGAAACTGCAATTCACAAACCCGCAGAGTTATAAATGATAACTCTCATCCACAGATATATTGAGGGAAGGCAACGAAGAGGATTTGAAAGCAAGGCAGAATTGCAGGAAACAGATTTCAGGAGGTAGATACGAATCGCCTTTAAAGCACATGAAAAGCGGCAAAACGTCGACAATGATGCCCTTGGCCAAAAAGGGCGTATGCGTTTTTTCCTGAATATATTCAGGAAAAAACGCATATGCCCTTTTTGGCCAACCAAGCAACCTGGAAAGGCAAATCAGCGCTACAAAGAAGTCTCGCTTCCCATCGGTGAAAAGGGCCATGCTGCAAAAAGTGTCAAAACCAGAAATGCAGGACAGGCCATGGAGAAATGGCAGCCTTGCTACACTGATGGGCGGGATGTAAATTGCCAACCACCACTCTGGAGAAGTGTACGTTGTGTCCTGAAACATCGAAAAAAAACAGCTTAGGGAGCATAGGGCACGTCCACTCATGGGCGTATAAATTGGAAAAACTAAAAATCAGCAAGACACAGGCACCGGAAAGTTTAGGGCTGCTCTGTTGACAAGAACCTCCACTTCATGACACCTTAAATATCCCAGGAAAGAAAAAAATGGATAAAGAAGTTGTGGTCCTTATGTACAATGGAATATCACTCAGACATGAAATCAATGTCAAAAGGCTAGTAGAAGCAAGATGAGTGGAGTTAGGTACGACGATTCTAAGTGAAATAAGTCACACAGAAAAAGACACTTATCATAAGCTATCACTTATAGAGGGAATGTAAAAACCGCTACACTTGAACTGAATTACAAAACAGAACAGAGTCACACGTTTAGAAAACACCCTATGGCTGCTTAACGGGAATGGTGAGGTGGGGTGATGCATAAAACAAGGGTTTCAAATTCGCTCAGATACCGTTCCATACACCCAATATGTAATAGACAAGAACTACTCCTTGCTCAGTGAACTGGACTCAACACCCCCTATTCCCCGCACAAGAATATATGTGACTAGTAAGAATCTTAAAACCTATGTATTGATATCTGTCTGGAAGTGAGTCAAGTGGGTGTAAAGCCGCATAAACACAACCATGAAAAGCAGCTAAACCCCATTATAAAAATAAATTACTTTTAAAAACCCGTAAAACAAAGACAGTGAAAGAGAGAGAAATTCTTAAAAAATTCGTTCAGAGGCTGTGATGCAACCTGGATTGACCATATCTACACCCACACCTGGATGAGACATAAGGGTGGACACTCTTGGGGCTGAGAGGTTGGGTGAGGTTGGGTGAGCAAACGCAGACCCTTTAAAGTAATACTGCGTGGTACCCATCCCATGGGTCCCAAATCTCCAGGTTCAAGGGCATCTTCCTACATCGAAAACATGCATGAGAAACCCAGAAGATGGTACACCGTGTGATTTTGAAATGTTTCTAAAACGCACCTCATTTCTCATCTCCTTGTGCTCGGTTTCGCCATTCCAGCTACTTTACTAGCAATCTCCCTACTTGGAGAATCAGCACCTTTAACCTCCTGTTCCCTACAGGTTGCAATTTGTCCTGAGGACGAACGGGAAGAGGGGCAACCAATGAGAGACTAGATCTAGGTGTTGGGACAGGCACAGGTCACTCTATTTTCCCAACAGGAAGAAGAATTAACTACAGGCTCAGCCTGCCGCCCAGAAGCAGAATAGGGCCTGAGGCAATCCCGCGCTTTTGCGGCCAGCTCCCAAAAAAGACATTTGAAAAATGGAGCTCAGGGAAACTGCAATTCACAAACCCGCAGAGTTATAAATGATAACTCTCATCCACAGATATATTGAGGGAAGGCAACGAAGAGGATTTGAAAGCAAGGCAGAATTGCAGGAAACAGATTTCAGGAGGTAGATACGAATCGCCTTTAAAGCACATGAAAAGCGGCAAAACGTCGACAATGATGCCCTTGGCCAAAAAGGGCGTATGCGTTTTTTCCTGAATATATTCAGGAAAAAACACATACGCCCTTTTTGGCCAACCAAGCAACCTGGAAAGGCAAATCAGCGCTACAAAGAAGTCTCGCTTCCCATCGGTGAAAAGGGCCATGCTGCAAAAAGTGTCAAAACCAGAAATGCAGGACAGGCCATGGAGAAATGGCAGCCTTGCTACACTGATGGGCGGGATGTAAATTGCCAACAGCCACTCTGGAGAAGTGTACGTTGTGTCCTGAAACATCGAAAAAAACAGCTTAGGGAGCATAGGGCACGTCCACTCATGGGCGTATAAATTGGAAAAACTAAAAATCAGCAAGACACAGGCACCGGAAAGTTTAGGGCTGCTCTGTTGACAAGAATCTCCACTTCATGACACCTTAAATATCCCAGGAAAGAGAAAAATGGATAAAGAAGTTGTGGTCCTTATGTACAATGGAATATCACTCACACATGAAATCAATGTCATAAGGCTAGTAGAAGCAAGATGAGTGGAGTTAGGTACGACGATTCTAAGTGAAATAAGTCACACAGAAAAAGACACTTATCATAAGCTATCACTTATAGAGGGAATGTAAAAACCGCTACACTTGAACTGAATTACAAAACAGAACAGAGTCACACGTTTAGAAAACACACTATGGCTGCTTAACGGGAATGGTGAGGTGGGGTGATGCATAAAACAAGGGTTTCAAATTCGCTCAGATACCGTTCCATACACCCAATATGTAATAGACAAGACCTACTCCTTGCTCAGTGAACTGGACTCAACACCCCCTATTCACCACACAAGAATATATGTGACTAGTAAGAATCTTAAAACCTATGTATTGATATCTCTCTGGAAGTGAGTCAAGTGGGTGTAAAGCCGCATAAACACAGCCATGAAAAGCAGCTAAACCCCATTATAAAAATAAATTACTTTTAAAAACCCGTAAAACAAAGACAGTGAAAGAGAGAGAAATTCTTACAAAATTCGTTCAGAGGCTGTGATGCAACCTGGATTGACCATATCAAGACCCACAGCTGGATGAGACATAAGGGTGGACACTCTTGGGGCTGAGAGGTTGGGTGTGGTTGGGTGAGCAAACGCAGACCCTTTAAAGTAATACTGCGTGTTACCCATCCCATGGGTCCCAAATCTCCAGGTTCAAGGGCATCTTCCTACATCGAAAACATGCATGAGAAACCCAGAAGATGGTACACCGTGTGATTTTGAAAGGTTTCTAAAACGCACCTCATTTCTCATCTCCTTGTGCTCGGTTTCGCCATTCCAGCTACTTTACTAGCAATCTCCCTACTTGGAGAATCAGCACCTTTAACCTCCTGTTCCCTACAGGTTGCAATTTGTCCTGAGGACGAACGGGAAGAGGGGCAACCAATGAGAGACTAGATCTAGGTGTTGGGACAGGCACAGGTCACTCTATTTTCCCAACAGGAAGAAGAATTAACCACAGGCTCAGCCTGCCGCCCAGAAGCAGAATAGGGCCTGAGGCAATCCCGCGCTTTTGAGGCCAGCTCCCAAAAAAGACAGTTGAAAAATGGACCTCAGGGAAACTGCAATTCACAAACCCGCAGAGTTATAAATGATAACTCTCATCCACAGATATATTGAGGGAAGGCAACGAAGAGGATTTGAAAGCAAGGCAGAATTGCAGGAAACAGATTTCAGGAGGTAGATACGAATCGCCTTTAAAGCACATGAAAAGCGGCAAAAGGTCGACAATGATGCCCTTGGCCAAAAAGGGCGTATGCGTTTTTTCCTGAATATATTCAGGAAAAAACGCATACGCCCTTTTTGGCCAACCAAGCAACCTGGAAAGGCAAATCAGCGCTACAAAGAAGTCTCGCTTCCCATCGGTGAAAAGGGCCATGCTGCAAAAAGTGTCAAAACCAGAAATGCAGGACAGGCCATGGAGAAATGGCAGCCTTGCTACACTGATGGGCGGGATGTAAATTGCCAACAACCACTCTGGAGAAGTGTACGTTGTGTCCTGAAACATCGAAAAAAAACAGCTTAGGGAGCATAGGGCACGTCCACTCATGGGCGTATAAATTGGAAAAACTAAAAATCAGCAAGACACAGGCACCGGAAAGTTTAGGGCTGCTCTGTTGACAAGAACCTCCACTTCATGACACCTTAAATATCCCAGGAAAGAGAAAAATGGATAAAGAAGTTGTGGTCCTTATGTACAATGGAATATCACTCAGACATGAAATCAATGTCATAAGGCTAGTTGAAGCAAGATAAGTGGAGTTAGGTACGACGATTCTAAGTGAAATAAGTCACACAGAAAAAGACACTTATCATAAGCTATCACTTATAGAGGGAATGTAAAAACCGCTACACTTGAACTGAATTACAAAACAGAACAGAGTCACACGTTTAGAAAACACACTATGGCTGCTTAACGGGAATGGTGAGGTGGGGTGATGCATAAAACAAGGGTTTCAAATTCGCTCAGATACCGTTCCATACACCCAATATGTAATAGACAAGACCTACTCCTTGCTCAGTGAACTGGACTCAACACCCCCTATTCCCCGCACAAGAATATATGTGACTAGTAAGAATCTTAAAACCTATGTATTGATATCTGTCTGGAAGTGAGTCAAGTGGGTGTAAAGCCGCATAAACACAACCATGAAAAGCAGCTAAACCCCATTATAAAAATAAATTACTTTTAAAAACCCGTAAAACAAAGACAGTGAAAGAGAGAGAAATTCTTACAAAATTCGTTCAGAGGCTGTGATGCAACCTGGATTGACCATATCTACACCCACACCTGGATGAGACATAAGGGTGGACACTCTTGGGGCTGAGAGGTTGGGTGAGGTTGGGTGAGCAAACGCAGACCCTTTAAAGTAATACTGCGTGGTACCCATCCCATGGGTCCCAAATCTCCAGGTTCAAGGGCATCTTCCTACATCGAAAACATGCATGAGAAACCCAGAAGATGGTACACCGTGTGATTTTGAAATGTTTCTAAAACGCACCTCATTTCTCATCTCCTTGTGCTCGGTTTCGCCATTCCAGCTACTTTACTAGCAATCTCCCTACTTGGAGAATCAGCACCTTTAACCTCCTGTTCCCTACAGGTTGCAATTTGTCCTGAGGACGAACGGGAAGAGGGGCAACCAATGAGAGACTAGATCTAGGTGTTGGGACAGGCACAGGTCACTCTATTTTCCCAACAGGAAGAAGAATTAACCACAGGCTCAGCCTGCCGCCCAGAAGCAGAATAGGGCCTGAGGCAATCCCGCGCTTTTGCGGCCAGCTCCCAAAAAAGACATTTGAAAAATGGAGCTCAGGGAAACTGCAATTCACAAACCCGCAGAGTTATAAATGATAACTCTCATCCACAGATATATTGAGGGAAGGCAACGAAGAGGATTTGAAAGCAAGGCAGAATTGCAGGAAACAGATTTCAGGAGGTAGATACGAATCGCCTTTAAAGCACATGAAAAGCGGCAAAAGGTCGACAATGATGCCCTTGGCCAAAAAGGGCGTATGCGTTTTTTCCTGAATATATTCAGGAAAAAACACATACGCCCTTTTTGGCCAACCAAGCAACCTGGAAAGGCAAATCAGCGCTACAAAGAAGTCTCGCTTCCCATCGGTGAAAAGGGCCATGCTGCAAAAAGTGTCAAAACCAGAAATGCAGGACAGGCCATGGAGAAATGGCAGCCTTGCTACACTGATGGGCGGGATGTAAATTGCCAACAGCCACTCTGGAGAAGTGTACGTTGTGTCCTGAAACATCGAAAAAAAACAGCTTAGGGAGCATAGGGCACGTCCACTCATGGGCGTATAAATTGGAAAAACTAAAAATCAGCAAGACACAGGCACCGGAAAGTTTAGGGCTGCTCTGTTGACAAGAATCTCCACTTCATGACACCTTAAATATCCCAGGAAAGAGAAAAATGGATAAAGAAGTTGTGGTCCTTATGTACAATGGAATATCACTCACACATGAAATCAATGTCATAAGGCTAGTAGAAGCAAGATGAGTGGAGTTAGGTACGACGATTCTAAGTGAAATAAGTCACACAGAAAAAGACACTTATCATAAGCTATCACTTATAGAGGGAATGTAAAAACCGCTACACTTGAACTGAATTACAAAACAGAACAGAGTCACACGTTTAGAAAACACACTATGGCTGCTTAACGGGAATGGTGAGGTGGGGTGATGCATAAAACAAGGGTTTCAAATTCGCTCAGATACCGTTCCATACACCCAATATGTAATAGACAAGACCTACTCCTTGCTCAGTGAACTGGACTCAACACCCCCTATTCACCACACAAGAATATATGTGACTAGTAAGAATCTTAAAACCTATGTATTGATATCTCTCTGGAAGTGAGTCAAGTGGGTGTAAAGCCGCATAAACACAGCCATGAAAAGCAGCTAAACCCCATTATAAAAATAAATTACTTTTAAAAACCCGTAAAACAAAGACAGTGAAAGAGAGAGAAATTCTTACAAAATTCGTTCAGAGGCTGTGATGCAACCTGGATTGACCATATCAAGACCCACAGCTGGATGAGACATAAGGGTGGACACTCTTGGGGCTGAGAGGTTGGGTGTGGTTGGGTGAGCAAACGCAGACCCTTTAAAGTAATACTGCGTGTTACCCATCCCATGGGTCCCAAATCTCCAGGTTCAAGGGCATCTTCCTACATCGAAAACATGCATGAGAAACCCAGAAGATGGTACACCGTGTGATTTTGAAAGGTTTCTAAAACGCACCTCATTTCTCATCTCCTTGTGCTCGGTTTCGCCATTCCAGCTACTTTACTAGCAATCTCCCTACTTGGAGAATCAGCACCTTTAACCTCCTGTTCCCTACAGGTTGCAATTTGTCCTGAGGACGAACGGGAAGAGGGGCAACCAATGAGAGACTAGATCTAGGTGTTGGGACAGGCACAGGTCACTCTATTTTCCCAACAGGAAGAAGAATTAACCACAGGCTCAGCCTGCCGCCCAGAAGCAGAATAGGGCCTGAGGCAATCCCGCGCTTTTGAGGCCAGCTCCCAAAAAAGACAGTTGAAAAATGGACCTCAGGGAAACTGCAATTCACAAACCCGCAGAGTTATAAATGATAACTCTCATCCACAGATATATTGAGGGAAGGCAACGAAGAGGATTTGAAAGCAAGGCAGAATTGCAGGAAACAGATTTCAGGAGGTAGATACGAATCGCCTTTAAAGCACATGAAAAGCGGCAAAAGGTCGACAATGATGCCCTTGGCCAAAAAGGGCGTATGCGTTTTTTCCTGAATATATTCAGGAAAAAACGCATACGCCCTTTTTGGCCAACCAAGCAACCTGGAAAGGCAAATCAGCGCTACAAAGAAGTCTCGCTTCCCATCGGTGAAAAGGGCCATGCTGCAAAAAGTGTCAAAACCAGAAATGCAGGACAGGCCATGGAGAAATGGCAGCCTTGCTACACTGATGGGCGGGATGTAAATTGCCAACAGCCACTCTGGAGAAGTGTACGTTGTGTCCTGAAACATGGAAAAAAAACAGCTTAGGGAGCATAGGGCACGTCCACTCATGGGCGTATAAATTGGAAAAACTAAAAATCAGCAAGACACAGGCACCGGAAAGTTTAGGGCTGCTCTGTTGACAAGAACCTCCACTTCATGACACCTTAAATATCCCAGGAAAGAGAAAAATGGATAAAGAAGTTGTGGTCCTTATGTGCAATGGAATATCACTCACACATGAAATCAATGTCATAAGGCTAGTAGAAGCAAGATGAGTGGAGTTAGGTACGACGATTCTAAGTGAAATAAGTCACACAGAAAAAGACACTTATCATAAGCTATCACTTATAGAGGGAATGTAAAAACCGCTACACTTGAACTGAATTACAAAACAGAACAGAGTCACACGTTTAGAAAACACACTATGGCTGCTTAACGGGAATGGTGAGGTGGGGTGATGCATAAAACAAGGGTTTCAAATTCGCTCAGATACCGTTCCATACACCCAATATGTAATAGACAAGACCTACTCCTTGCTCAGTGAACTGGACTCAACACCCCCTATTCACCACACAAGAATATATGTGACTAGTAAGAATCTTAAAACCTATGTATTGATATCTCTCTGGAAGTGAGTCAAGTGGGTGTAAAGCCGCATAAACACAGCCATGAAAAGCAGCTAAACCCCATTATAAAAATAAATTACTTTTAAAAACCCGTAAAACAAAGACAGTGAAAGAGAGAGAAATTCTTACAAAATTCGTTCAGAGGCTGTGATGCAACCTGGATTGACCATATCAAGACCCACAGCTGGATGAGACATAAGGGTGGACACTCTTGGGGCTGAGAGGTTGGGTGTGGTTGGGTGAGCAAATGCAGACCCTTTAAAGTAATACTGCGTGGTACCCATCCCATGGGTCCCAAATCTCCAGGTTCAAGGGCATCTTCCTACATCGAAAACATGCATGAGAAACCCAGAAGATGGTACACCGTGTGATTTTGAAAGGTTTCTAAAACGCACCTCATTTCTCATCTCCTTGTGCTCGGTTTCGCCATTCCAGCTACTTTACTAGCAATCTCCCTACTTGGAGAATCAGCACCTTTAACCTCCTGTTCCCTACAGGTTGCAATTTGTCCTGAGGACGAACGGGAAGAGGGGCAACCAATGAGAGACTAGATCTAGGTGTTGGGACAGGCACAGGTCACTCTATTTTCCCAACAGGAAGAATAATTAACCACAGGCTCAGCCTGCCGCCCAGAAGCAGAATAGGGCCTGAGGCAATCCCGCACTTTTGAGGCCAGCTCCCAAAAAAGACAGTTGAAAAATGGACCTCAGGGAAACTGCAATTCACAAACCCGCAGAGTTATAAATGATAACTCTCATCCACAGATATATTGAGGGAAGGCAACGAAGAGGATTTGAAAGCAAGGCAGAATTGCAGGAAACAGATTTCAGGAGGTAGATACGAATCGCCTTTAAAGCACATGAAAAGCGGCAAAACGTCGATAATGATGCCCTTGGCCAAAAAGGGCGTATGCGTTTTTTCCTGAATATATTCAGGAAAAAACGCATACGCCCTTTTTGGCCAACCAAGCAACCTGGAAAGGCAAATCAGCGCTACAAAGGAGTCTCGCTTCCCATCGGTGAAAAGGGCCATGCTGCAAAAAGTGTCAAAACCAGAAATGCAGGACAGGCCATGGAGAAATGGCAGCCTTGCTACACTGATGGGCGGGATGTAAATTGCCAACAACCACTCTGGAGAAGTGTACGTTGTGTCCTGAAACATCGAAAAAAAACAGCTTAGGGAGCATAGGGCACGTCCACTCATGGGCGTATAAATTGGAAAAACTAAAAATCAGCAAGACACAGGCACCGGAAAGTTTAGGGCTGCTCTGTTGACAAGAACCTCCACTTCATGACACCTTAAATATCCCAGGAAAGAGAAAAATGGATAAAGAAGTTGTGGTCCTTATGTACAATGGAATATCACTCAGACATGAAATCAATGTCATAAGGCTAGTAGAAGCAAGATGAGTGGAGTTAGGTACGACGATTCTAAGTGAAATAAGTCACACAGAAAAAGACACTTATCATAAGCTATCACTTATAGAGGGAATGTAAAAACCGCTACACTTGAACTGAATTACAAAACAGAACAGAGTCACACGTTTAGAAAACACACTATGGCTGCTTAACGGGAATGGTGAGGTGGGGTGATGCATAAAACAAGGATTTCAAATTCGCTCAGATACCGTTCCATACACCCAATATGTAATAGACAAGACCTACTCCTTGCTCAGTGAACTGGACTCAACACCCCCTATTCCCCGCACAAGAATATATGTGACTAGTAAGAATCTTAAAACCTATGTATTGATATCTGTCTGGAAATGAGTCAAGTGGGTGTAAAGCCGCATAAACACAACCATGAAAAGCAGCTAAACCCCATTATAAAAATAAATTACTTTTAAAAACCCGTAAAACAAAGACAGTGAAAGAGAGAGAAATTCTTACAAAATTCGTTCAGAGGCTGTGATGCAACCTGGATTGACCATATCTACACCCACACCTAGATGAGACATAAGGGTGGACACTCTTGGGGCTGAGAGGTTGGGTGAGGTTGGGTGAGCAAACGCAGACACTTTAAAGTAATACTGCGTGGTACCCATCCCATGGGTCCCAAATCTCCAGGTTCAAGGGCATCTTCCTACATCGAAAACATGCATGAGAAACCCAGAAGATGGTACACCGTGTGATTTTGAAACGTTTCTAAAACGCACCTCATTTCTCATCTCCTTGTGCTCGGTTTCGCCATTCCAGCTACTTTACTAGCAATCTCCCTACTTGGAGAATCAGCACCTTTAACCTTCTGTTTCCTACAGGTTGCAATTTGTCCTGAGGACGAACGGGAAGAGGGGCAACCAATGAGAGACTAGATCTAGGTGTTGGGACAGGCACAGGTCACTCTATTTTCCCAACAGGAAGAAGAATTAACCACAGGCTCAGCCTGCCGCCCAGAAGCAGAATAGGGCCTGAGGCAATCCCGCGCTTTTGCGGCCAGCTCCCAAAAAAGACAGTTGAAAAATGGAGCTCAGGGAAACTGCAATTCACAAACCCGCAGAGTTATAAATGATAACTCTCATCCACAGATATATTGAGGGAAGGCAACGAAGAGGATTTGAAAGCAAGGCAGAATTGCAGGAAACAGATTTCAGGAGGTAGATACGAATCACCTTTAAAGCACATGAAAAGCGGCAAAACGTCGACAATGATGCCCTTGGCCAAAAAGGGCGTATGCGTTTTTTCCTGAATATATTCAGGAAAAAACGCATACGCCCTTTTTGGCCAACCAAGCAACCTGGAAAGGCAAATCAGCGCTACAAAGAAGTCTCGCTTCCCATCGGTGAAAAGGGCCATGCTGCAAAAAGTGTCAAAACCAGAAATGCAGGACAGGCCATGGAGAAATGGCAGCCTTGCTACACTGATGGGCGGGATGTAAATTGCCAACAACCACTCTGGAGAAGTGTACGTTGTGTCCTGAAACTTCGAAAAAAAACAGCTTAGGGAGCATAGGGCACGTCCACTCATGGGCGTATAAATTGGAAAAACTAAAAATCAGCAAGACACAGGCACCGGAAAGTTTAGGGCTGCTCTGTTGACAAGAACCTCCACTTCATGACACCTTAAATATCCCAGGAAAGAGAAAAATGGATAAACAAGTTGTGGTCCTTATGTACAATGGAATATCACTCAGACATGAAATCAATGTCATAAGGCTAGTAGAAGCAAGATGAGTGGAGTTAGGTACGACGATCCTAAGTGAAATAAGTCACACAGAAAAAGACACTTATCATAAGCTATCACTTATAGAGGGAATGTAAAAACCGCTACACTTGAACTGAATTACAAAACAGAACAGAGTCACACGTTTAGAAAACACACTATGGCTGCTTAACGGGAATGGTGAGGTGGGGTGATGCATAAAACAAGGGTTTCAAATTCGCTCAGATACCGTTCCATACACCCAATATGTAATAGACAAGACCTACTCCTTGCTCAGTGAACTGGACTCAACACCCCCTATTCCCCGCACAAGAATATATGTGACTAGTAAGAATCTTAAAACCTATGTATTGATATCTCTCTGGAAGTGAGTCAAGTGGGTGTAAAGCCGCATAAACACAACCATGAAAAGCAGCTAAACCCCATTATAAAAATAAATTACTTTTAAAAACCCGTAAAACAAAGACAGTGAAAGAGAGAGAAATTCTTACAAAATTCGTTCAGAGGCTGTGATGCAACCTGGATTGACCATATCTAGACCCACACCTGGATGAGACATAAGGGTGGACACTCTTGGGGCTGAGAGGTTGGGTGAGGTTGGGTGAGCAAACGCAGACCCTTTAAAGTAATACTGCGTGGTACCCATCCCATGGGTCCCAAATCTCCAGGTTCAAGGGCAACTTCCTACATCGAAAACATGCATGAGAAACCCAGAAGATGGTACACCGTGTGATTTTGAAAGGTTTCTAAAACGCACCTCATTTCTCATCTCCTTGTGCTCGGTTTCGCCATTCCAGCTACTTTACTAGCAATCTCCCTACTTGGAGAATCAGCACCTTTAACCTCCTGTTCCCTACAGGTTGCAATTTGTCCTGAGGACGAACGGGAAGAGGGGCAACCAATGAGAGACTAGATCTAGGTGTTGGGACAGGCACAGGTCACTCTATTTTCCCAACAGGAAGAAGAATTAACCACAGGCTCAGCCTGCCGCCCAGAAGCAGAATAGGGCCTGAGGCAATCCCGCGCTTTTGCGGCCAGCTCCCAAAAAAGACATTTGAAAAATGGAGCTCAGGGAAACTGCAATTCACAAACCCGCAGAGTTATAAATGATAACTCTCATCCACAGATATATTGAGGGAAGGCAACGAAGAGGATTTGAAAGCAAGGCAGAATTGCAGGAAACAGATTTCAGGAGGTAGATACGAATCGCCTTTAAAGCACATGAAAAGCGGCAAAAGGTCGACAATGATGCCCTTGGCCAAAAAGGGCGTATGCGTTTTTTCCTGAATATATTCAGGAAAAAACGCATACGCCCTTTTTGGCCAACCAAGCAACCTGGAAAGGCAAATCAGCGCTACAAAGAAGTCTCGCTTCCCATCGGGGAAAAGGGCCATGCTGCAAAAAGTGTCAAAACCAGAAATGCAGGACAGGCCATGGAGAAATGGCAGCCTTGCTACACTGATGGGCGGGATGTAAATTGCCAACAACCACTCTGGAGAAGTGTACGTTGTGTCCTGAAACATCGAAAAAAAACAGCTTAGGGAGCATAGGGCACGTCCACTCATGGGCGTATAAATTGGAAAAACTAAAAATCAGCAAGACACAGGCACCGGAAAGTTTAGGGCTGCTCTGTTGACAAGAACCTCCACTTCATGACACCTTAAATATCCCAGGAAAGAGAAAAATGGATAAACAAGTTGTGGTCCTTATGTACAATGGAATATCACTCAGACATGAAATCAATGTCATAAGGCTAGTAGAAGCAAGATGAGTGGAGTTAGGTACGACGATCCTAAGTGAAATAAGTCACACAGAAAAAGACACTTATCATAAGCTATCACTTATAGAGGGAATGTAAAAACCGCTACACTTGAACTGAATTACAAAACAGAACAGAGTCACACGTTTAGAAAACACACTATGGCTGCTTAACGGGAATGGTGAGGTGGGGTGATGCATAAAACAAGGGTTTCAAATTCGCTCAGATACCGTTCCATACACCCAATATGTAATAGACAAGACCTACTCCTTGCTCAGTGAACTGGACTCAACACCCCCTATTCCCCGCACAAGAATATATGTGACTAGTAAGAATCTTAAAACCTATGTATTGATATCTCTCTGGAAGTGAGTCAAGTGGGTGTAAAGCCGCATAAACACAGCCATGAAAAGCAGCTAAACCCCATTATAAAAATAAATTACTTTTAAAAACCCATAAAACAAAGACAGTGAAAGAGAGAGAAATTCTTACAAAATTCGTTCAGAGGCTGTGATGCAAACTGGATTGACCATATCAAGACCCACAGCTGGATGAGACATAAGGGTGGACACTCTTGGGGCTGAGAGGTTGGGTGTGGTTGGGTGAGCAAACGCAGACCCTTTAAAGTAATACTGCGTGGTACCCATCCCATGGGTCCCAAATCTCCAGGTTCAAGGGCATCTTCCTACATCGAAAACATGCATGAGAAACCCAGAAGATGGTACACCGTGTGATTTTGAAAGGTTTCTAAAACGCACCTCATTTCTCATCTCCTTGTGCTCGGTTTCGCCATTCCAGCTACTTTACTAGCAATCTCCCTACTTGGAGAATCAGCACCTTTAACCTCCTGTTCCCTACAGGTTGCAATTTGTCCTGAGGATGAACGGGAAGAGGGGCAACCAATGAGAGACTAGATCTAGGTGTTGGGACAGGCACAGGTCACTCTATTTTCCCAACAGGAAGAAGAATTAACCACAGGCTCAGCCTGCCGCCCAGAAGCAGAATAGGGCCTGAGGCAATCCCGCGCTTTTGCGGCCAGCTCCCAAAAAAGACATTTGAAAAATGGAGCTCAGGGAAACTGCAATTCACAAACCCGCAGAGTTATAAATGATAACTCTCATCCACAGATATATTGAGGGAAGGCAACGAAGAGGATTTGAAAGCAAGGCAGAATTGCAGGAAACAGATTTCAGGAGGTAGATACGAATCGCCTTTAAAGCACATGAAAAGCGGCAAAACGTCGACAATGATGCCCTTGGCCAAAAAGGGCGTATGCGTTTTTTCCTGAATATATTCAGGAAAAAACGCATACGCCCTTTTTGGCCAACCAAGCAACCTGGAAAGGCAAATCAGCGCTACAAAGAAGTCTCGCTTCCCATCGGTGAAAAGGGCCATGCTGCAAAAAGTGTCAAAACCAGAAATGCAGGACAGGCCATGGAGAAATGGCAGCCTTGCTACACTGATGGGCGGGATGTAAATTGCCAACAGCCACTCTGGAGAAGTATACGTTGTGTCCTGAAACATCGAAAAAAAACAGCTTAGGGAGCATAGGGCACGTCCACTCATGGGCGTATAAATTGGAAAAACTAAAAATCAGCAAGACACAGGCACCGGAAAGTTTAGGGCTGCTCTGTTGACAAGAACCTCCACTTCATGACACCTTAAATATCCCAGGAAAGAGAAAAATGGATAAAGAAGTTGTGGTCCTTATGTACAATGGAATATCACTCAGACATGAAATCAATGTCATAAGGCTAGTAGAAGCAAGATGAGTGGAGTTAGGTACGACGATTCTAAGTGAAATAAGTCACACAGAAAAAGACACTTATCATAAGCTATCACTTATAGAGGGAATGTAAAAACCGCTACACTTGAACTGAATTACAAAACAGAACAGAGTCACACGTTTAGAAAACACACTATAGCTGCTTAACAGGAAAGGTGAGGTGGGGTGATGCATAAAACAAGGGTTTCAAATTCGCTCAGATACCGTTCCATACACCCAATATGTAATAGACAAGACCTACTCCTTGCTCAGTGAACTGGACTCAACACCCCCTATTCCCCGCACAAGAATATATGTGACTAGTAAGAATCTTAAAACCTATGAATTGATATCTGTCTGGAAGTGAGTCAAGTGGGTGTAAAGCCGCATAAACACAGCCATGAAAGGCAGCTAAACCCCATTATAAAAATAAATTACTTTTAAAAACCCGTAAAACAAAGACAGTGAAAGAGAGAGAAATTCTTACAAAATTCGTTCAGAGGCTGTGATGCAACCTGGATTGACCATATCTAGACCCACAGCTGGATGAGACATAAGGGTGGACACTCTTGGGGTTGAGTGGTTGGGTGAGGTTGGGTGAGCAAACGCAGACCCTTTAAAGTAATACTGCGTGGTACCCATCCCATGGGTCCCAAATCTCCAGGTTCAAGGGCATCTTCCTACATCGAAAACATGCATGAGAAACCTAGATGATGGTACACCGTGTGATTTTGAAAGGTTTCTAAAACGCACCTCATTTCTCATCTCCTTGTGCTCGGTTTCGCCACTCCAGCTACTTTACTAGCAATCTCCCTACTTGGGGAATCAGCACCTTTAACCTCCTGTTCCGTTCAGGTTGCAATTTGTTCTGAGGATGAAAGGGAAGAGGGGCAACCAATGAGAGACTAGATCTAGGTTTTGGGACAGGCCCAGGTCACTGTATTTTCCCATCAGGAAGAAGAATTAACCACAGGCTCAGCCTGCACGCCGGAACCAGAATAGGGCCTGAAGCAATCCTGTGCTTTGCGGCCAGCTCCCAAGAAAGCGAGTTGAAAAATGGAGCTCAGGGGCACTGCAATTCAGAGACCTGCAGAGTTATAAATGATAACTCTTGGCCACAAATATATTGAGGGAAGGCAACCAAGAGGAGTTGAAAGCAAGGCAGAATTGCAGGAAACAGATTTCAGGAGGTAGATTCGAATCACCTTTAAAGCACATGAAAAGTGGCAAAACGTGGACAATGATGCCCTTGGCCCAAAAGGGCATATGCGTTTTTTCCTGAATATATTCAGGAAAAAACGCATACGCCCTTTTTGGCCAACCAAGCAACCTGGAAAGGCAAATCAGCGCTATAAAGAAGTCTCGCTTCCCATTGGTCAAAGGGTCATGCTGAAAAAAGTGTAAAAACCAGAAAAGCAGGACAGTCCATGTAGAAATCGGAGCCTTGCTATGCTGATGGGCGGGATGTAATTTGCCAACAGCCACTCTGGAGAATTGTACGGTGTGTCCTGAAACATCTAAAAAACACAGCTTAGTGAGCATAGGGCACTTCAACTCATGGGCGTATAAATTGGGAAAACTAAAAATCATCAAGACACAGGCACCCCAAAGTTTAGGGCTGCTCTGTTCCCAAGAACCTCCACTTCGGTACTCCTTAAACATCCCAGGAAGAGGAAAATTGATAAAGAAGTTGTGGTACTTATGTACAATGGAATATCACTCAGCCATGAAATCAATGTCATAAGGCTACTAGCAGCATGATGAGTGGATGTAGGTATGATGATTTTAAGTGAAATAAGTCACATAGAAAAAGACACTTATCAAAGACATCACTTATATAGGGAATGTAAAAATCGCTACACTTAAACTGATTTACAAAACAGAACAGAGTCACACATTTTCAAAACACACTATGGCTGCTTAACGGGAAAGGTGAGGTGGGTGATGCATAAACCCGGGATTTGAAATTAGCACAGATATCACTCCATAAATCAAATATGTAATAGACAAGACCTACTCCTTGCTCAGTGAACTGGACGCAACACCCTCTATTCACCGCACAAGAATATATCTGACTAGTAAGAATCTTAAAACCTATGTATTGATATCTCTCTTTAAGTGAGTCAAGTGGGTGTAAAGCGGGCTAAACACAGCAGTGAAAAGCAGCGAAACCCCATTTTAAAATAAATAACTTTAAAAAACCCAAAAACCTAAGACAGTGATAGAGAGAGGAAATTTTACATAATTCGTTCCTGGGCTGTGATGCAACCTTGTTTGACCATATCTAGACCCACAGCTGGATGAGAAATAAAGCTGGACACTCTTGCAGCTGAAGGTCTCTTTCCCTAGTTACCAGATTGGGGAACGTAAAAAGGCTGCTGCCCTCTGGCCGTTACCTGCAAAAGCAGCTTTAATACCTGTGTTAATGGTCACTTCATATGAACAAGTACTTCAGGGCTGTAAATGAAACCTGCCCTCAAAATGTCTTGAGGGAGGTAATGGCCAAAACTTTTCAAAATGTGACACTTACTTTAAGAAAACAATTTGAAGAACTAAGCTGTAATCACAGTTTGATAAATAAAAAGAGCATGCTTTAAAGATCAATTTCAACAGATTATGGGACACATGCAAATTCAACCACACAGAGGTATCAGCTCGCACCTGTTAGAATAACCAGCAGCAAGCAAACTACAAACAATAAATATTGAAGGCGTTTTGGAGAAATGCATACCCTCAATTTTAAGTGGGACATAACCTGGAAAGAGCCACTAATGAGAACTGAATGGTGGTGCCTTTAAAACGTACACACTGAGCTACCATATGATACAGCAAGCCCACTCCTTGGCCTATAACATAAGGAGATAGAACTGGAAAGACACAGGCAAGCAAATGTGCATTGCAGCAGTATTACAATAACCAAGACATGGAGGCAACCAAAAAGTCCATCAAGAGGTGCGTGGCCAAAGAATAACTGGTACACGTACAGATGGAATATGAGCCAGGGAAAAAAACAAAACAATGTCAATTGCAGCACTGTGTATGATTCTTGAGTTAATCAGGCAAATTGTACTAAGTCAGAAAGCAAAAGACACATATCCTATAATATCACTTATAGGTCTTAGCTAAAAATTGATACCAATGAAGATATTTCCACAGAGAAATGCAATCACAGATTCATTAAACAAACTTAGGGTTCACCAAATGGAAAGGTGTGAGGATTGGATACATTAGGATATTGGGGTTAAGATAGATATAGAAACACATGTGAAATATGTAATCACCAAAGACCTACGTAATACCAAGACAAGACTACTCAACATGGTGTCATAACCTACATGGGAAAATGATCCAAAGAAGAATAGATATATGTATATGTTTAAAAGAACCACATCTTGCACACCTAGAAGAAACAAAACATTTTAATCAAATTTGCTCTGACAAAAAATAAAAATTAAATTAAAAAAAGAACAAGAAGTAATGAGACATAAACTTAAGGGGCTTTTTGCTGGCACATTGCATTCTAATTTACAACCAGAACATGACTTCCATTAAGGCTCTGTCATCACTAATAAAGCAGCTTTATAAGCAATGTTGAAGGTAGCTTAAAAGAAGTCTCACTAATTATTGATAGTAACAAGGAAACAAAGAAAAGTAAAAGTCTCACTGCAAAAAGTATACATAGGGTAAGGATAGTAGATCAAACACTGATTACACTTCTGTAAAGAATAAAAGACAACAGTAGTATGTTTTGTTAAAAAAGAGAGGGCCCAAATAAATCTGAAATGAAAGAGATGATGTTACAACAGACACCACAGAAATACAAAGTATCCTAAGATACACACAGGGTAACTCAGGGCTCAGACTGGACAGAGCCCACTCTCCAGTCCCCTGTACATGACTTACAGGAGCCTCAGGAACTGAGGAGGGGGTCCCTGAGGAGAGGCTCAAGATAGAATATGGTAGGCATTAACATGACTGCATTCATCTTAAACATGCCTGAACTACATTCACACGAGATGATTTTGTCCTGTATGTACATCGGCACCTCTAGCCGGAACTGCAGATCTTTGGCTTCAACACCTCTACTGACAACATTAGCTTCACCTGCTGTGGACCGTCTCCTATAGGATTTCTAGAATCACAAAACATCGAAGCTTCACAGGACCCAGAGTCTGTGCGACTCCACACAGAGTCTCAGAGTCTCAACTCCACTCAGATACTCCACTCTTGGAGGGCACACACAAAGTAGTGTGTACATCAGGACCCAGGGGAAGGAGCAGTGACCCCGTAGGAGAATGACCAGAACTACCTGCTACTTTTAGAGGGTCTCCTGCAGAGGCAGCTGGTGGCTGTGGCTGTGGCTCACCGTGAGGACAACGACACTGGCAGCAGAAGTTCTGGGAAATACTCCTTGGTGTGAGCCCTCCCAGAGTCCGCCATTAGCCCCACCAAGAGCAAGGTAGGCTCCAGTGCTGGGTCGCCTCAGGCCAAACAACCAACAGGGAGGGAACCCAGCCCCATGCATCAGCAGACAAGCGGATTCAACTTTTTATTAAAGTTTTATTTAATCCGTAGACAAGCGGATTAAAGCTCTGCCCACCAAAGCAACACCCAGCTCTACCCACCACCAGTCCCTCCCATCAGGAAGCTTGCACAAGTCTCTAAGATAGACTCATCCACCAGAGAGCAGACAGCAGAAGCAAGAAGAACTACAATTCTGCAGCCTGTGGAAGGAAAACCACATTCACAGGAAGATAGATAAAATGAAAAGGCAGAGGACTTTATACCAGATCAAGGAACAAGATAAAACCCCAGAAAAAAAACGAAATGAGGTGGAGATAGGGAACCTTCCAGAAAAAGAATTCAGAATAATGATAGTGAAGTTGAGCCAAGACCTTAGAAAAAGAAAGGAGGCAAAGATCGAGAAGACACAAGAAATGCTTAACAAAGACCTAGAAGAATTAAGGAACAAACACCTAGAAGAATTAAAGAACAAACAAACAGAGGTGAACAATGTAATAACTGAAATGAAAAATACACTAGAAGGAATCAGTAGCAGAATAACTGTGGCAGAAGAACGGATAAGTGGCCTGGAAGACAGAAAGGTGGAAATCACTGCCATGGAACAGAATAAAGAAAAAGAATGAAAATAAATGAAGACACCCCAAGAGTCCTCTGGGACAACATTAAACGCAACAACATTCGCATTATAGGGGTCCCAGAAGGAGAAGAGAGAGAGAAAGGACCCGAGAATATATTTGAAGAGATTATGGTCAAAAACTTCCCTAGCATGGGAAAAGAAATAGCCACCCAAGTCCAGAAGCACAGAGTGTCCCAGGCAGGAGAAACCAAAGGAGAAAAATGACAAGACACATAGTAATCAAATTGACAAAAATTAACGACAAAGAAAAATTATTGAAAGCAGCAAGGGAAAAATGACAAATAACATACAAGGGAAATCCCATAAGGATAACAGCTGATTTCTCAGCAGAAAATCTACAAGCCAGAAGGAAGTGGCATGATAAATTTAAAGTGATGAAAGGGAAGAACCTACAACCAAGAGTACTGCACCCTGCAAAGAGCTCATTCAGATTTGATGGAGAAATCAAAAGCCTTACAGACAAGCAAAAGCTAAGAGAATTCAGCACCATGCAACCAGCTCTACACCAAATGCTAAAAGAACTTCTCTAAGTGGGAAACACAAGAGAAGAAAAGGACCCACCAAGACAAACCCATAACAATTAAGAAAATAGTAGTAGGAACATACATATCGATAATTACCTTAAACGTGAATGCACTAAATGTTCCAACCAAAAGACATAGACTGGCTGAATGGATACAAAAACAAGACCCATATATATGCTGTCTACAAGAGACCCATTTCAGACCTAGGGACACATACAGACTGAAAGTGAGGCGATGGAAAAATATATTCTATGCTAATGAAAATCAAAAGAAAGCTGGAGTAGCAATACTCATATCAGATAAAATAGACTTTAAAATAAAGAATGTTACAAGAGACAAGGAAAGACGCTACATAATGGTCAAGGGATCAAACCAAGAAGAAGACATAACAATTATAAATATATATGTACCCAACATAGGAGCACCTCAATGTATAAGGCAACTGCTAACAGCTATAAAAGAGGAAATCGACAGTAACACAATAATAGCGGGGGACTTTAACAGCTCACTTACACCAGTGGAGATCAGCCAGACAGAAAATTAATAAGGAAACACAAGCTTTAAATGACACAATAGACCAGATAGAGTTCATTGATATTTATAGGACATTCCATCCAAAAACAGCAGATTACACGTTCTTCTCAACTGCACACGGAACATTCTCCAGGATAGATCACATCTTGGGTCACAGATAAAGCCTCAGTAAATTTAAGAAAACTGAAATCATATCAAGCAGGTGTTCCGACCACAATGCTATGAGATTAGAAATCAATTACACGGAAAAAACCGTAAAAAACACAAACACATGGAGGCTAAACAATACGTTACTAAATAACCAAGAGATCACTGAGGAAATCAAAGGGGAAATCAAAAACTACCTAGAGACAAATGACAACAAAAACACGATGACCAAAACCTATGGGATGCAGCAAAAGGGGTTCTAAGAGGGAAGTTTATAGCAATACAAGCCTACCTCAAGAAACAAGAAAAATCTCAAATAAACAATCTAACCTTACACCTAGAGGAAGTAGAGAAAGAAGAACAAAACCCAAAGTTAGTAGAAGGAAAGAAATCCTAAAGATCAGAGCAGAAATAAATGAAATAGAAACAAAGAAAACGGAAGCAAAGATCAACAAAACTAAAAGCTGGTTCTTTGAGAAGATAAGCAAAAATGATCAACCTTTAGCCAGACTCAAGAAAAAGAGGGAGAGGATGCAAATCAACAAAATTAGAAGTGAAAAAGGAGAAGTTACAACAGACACCACAGGAATACAAAGCATCCTAAGAGACTACTACAAGCAACTCTGTGCCAATAAAATGGACAATCTGGAAGAAATGGACAAATTCTTAGAAAGGGATAACCTTCAAAGATTGAACCAGGAAGAAATAGAAAATATGAACAAACCTATCACTAGCAATGAAATTGAAACTGTGATTAAAAATCTTCCAACAAACAGAAGTCCAGAACCAGATGGCATCACAGGTGAATTCTATCAAACATTTAGAGAAGAGCTAACACCCAACCTTCTCAAATTCTTCAAAACAATTGCAGGGGAAGGAACACTCCCAAACTCATTCTATGAGACCACCATCACCCTGATACCAAAATCAGACAGAGATACTACAAGGAAAGAAAATTATAGACCAATATCACTGATGAATATAGATGTAAAAATCCTCAACAAAATACTAGCAAACAGAATCGAACAACAGATTAAAAGGATCATACACCATGATCAAGTGGGGTTTTTTCCCAGGGATGCAAGGATTCTTCAATATACACAAATCAATGTGATACACCATATTAACAAATTGTAGAATAAAACCATATGATCATCTCAATAGATGAAGGAAAAGATTTTGAGAAAATTCAACACTCATTTACGATAAAAACTCTGCAGAGTGTGGGCATAGAGGGAAACTACCTCAACATAATAAAGGCCATATATGACAAACCCACAGCAAACAGCATTCTCAATGGTGAAAAACTGAAAGCGTTTCCTCTAAGATCAGAAACAAGACGAGGATGCCCACTCTCACCACTGCTATTCAACATAGTTTTGGAAGTCCTAGCCATGGCAATCAGAGAAGAAAAAGAAATAAAAGGAATACAAAAAGGAAAAGAAGAATTAAAATTGTCACTGTTTGCAGATGACATGATATCATAGATAGAGAATCCTAAAGACGCCACCAGAAAACCACTGGAGCTAATCAATGAATTTGGTAAAGTTGCAGGATACAAAATTAATGCACAGAAATTGCTTGCATTCCTATACACTAACAATGAAAGATCAGAAAGAGAAATTAAGGAAACAATCCCATTACCACTGCAACAAAAAGAATAAAATACCTAGGAATAAACCTACCTAAGGAAGTAAAAGACCTGTACTCAGAAAACTATAAGACACTGATGAAAGAAATCAAAGATGATATAAACAGATGGAGACATATACCATGTTCTTGGATTAGAAGAATCAATATTGTGAAAATGACTATACTACCCAAAGCAATCTACAGATTCAATGCAATCCCGATCAAAATACCTTTGGCATTTTCTACAGAACAAGAAAAAAAAAATCTTAAAATTTATAGGGAGACACAAAAGACCCTGGATAGCCAAAGCAGTCTTGAGGGGGAAAAAAAGAGCTGGAGGAATCAGACTTCCAGACTTCAGACTATATTACAAAGCTACAGAAATCAAGATAATATGGTACTGACACAAAAACAGAAATATAGGTCAATAGAACAGGATAGAAAGCACAGAGATAAACCCACGTACCTATGGTTAACTAATCTATGACAAAGGAGGCAAGGGTATACAATGGAGAAAAGACAGTGTCTTCAGTAAGTGGTGGGGGGAAAACTGGACAGCTACATGTAAAAGAATGAAATTAGTACACTCCCTAACACCATACACAAAAATAACTCAAAATGGATTAGAGACCTAAATATAAGACCAGCCACTATAAAACTCTTAGAAGAAAACATAAGCAGAACAGTCTATGACATAAATCACAGCAAGATCCTTTTTGACCCACCTCCTAGAGAAATGGAAATAAAAACAAAAATTAAAAAATGGGACCAAATGAAACATAAATTCTTTTGCACAGCAAAGGAAAACTTAAGCAAGATGAAAAGACAACCATCAGAATGGGAGAAAATATTTTCAAATGAAGCAAATGGCAAAGGATTAATCTACAAAAAGCAGCTCATGTAGCTCAATATCACAAAACCAAACAACCCAATCCAAAAATGGGCAGAAGACCTAAATAGACATTTCTCCAAAGAAGATATACAGGTTGCCAACAAACACATGAAAGGATGCTGAACATCACTAATCATTGGAGAAATGCAAATCAAAACTACAGTGAGGTATCACCTCACACCAGTCAGAATGGCCATCATCAAAAAATCTACCAACAGTAAATGCTGGAGAGGCATTTATTGGAGAAAAAGGAACCCTCTTGCACTGTTGGTGGGAATGTAAATTGATATAGCCACTAGGGAGAACGGTATGGGGCTTCCTTAAAAACTAAAAATAGAACTACCATACAACCCAGCAAACCCACTCCTGGACATTTACCCTGAGCAAACCATAATTCAAAAAGAGTCATGTACCACAATGTTCACTGTAGCTCTATTTACAATAGCCAGGACATGGAAGCAAACTAAGTGTCCATCAACAGATAAATGGATAAAGAAGATGTGGCACATATATACAATGGAACATTATTCAGCCATAAAAAGAAACGAAATTGAGTTATTTTTAGTGAGGTGGATGGATCTAGAGTCTGTCCTACAGAGTGAAGTAAGTCAGAAAGAGAAAAACAAATACCGTATGCTAACACATATATATGGAATCTAAAAAAAAAAAAGTTTATGAAGAACCTAGGGGCAGGAAAGGATTAAGGACACAGACGTAGAGAAAGGACTTGAGGACATGGGGAGAGGGAAGGGTAAGCTGGGACAAAGTGAGAGAGTGGTATGGACATATATACACTACCAAATGTAAAATTGATAGCTACTGGGAAGCAGCCACATAGCACAGGGAGATCAGCTCTGTGCTTTGTGACCACCTAAAAGGGTGGGATAAGGGAGTGAGAGGGAGGTGCAAGAGGGAGGGGATATGGTGTTATATGTATACGCATAGCTGATTCACTTTTTTATACAGCAGAAACTAACACACAATTGTAAAGCAATTATACTCCAATAAAGATGTAAAAGAAAAAAAAAAAAAAAAGAAAGCCCAGAGATAAACCTACACACCTATGGCCCACTAATCTATGACAAAGGAGGCAAGGGTATACAATGGAGAAAAGACAGTCTCTTCAATAAGTGGTGCTGGGAAAAATGGACAGTTACATGTAAAAGAATGAAATTAGAACACTCCCTAACACCATACACAAAAAATAAACTCCAAATGGATTAGAGACCGAAATGTAAGACCGGACACTATAAAACTCTTAGAGGAAAACATAGGAAGAATACTCTTTGACATAAATCACAGCAAGATCTTTTTTGATCCACCTCCTAGAGTAATGGAATAAAAAAAAAAAACAAAAACAAATGGGAGCAAATGAAACCTAAAAGCTTTTGCAAAGCAAAGGAAACTACAAACAAGACGAAAAGACAACCCTCAGAATGGGAGAAAATATTTGCAAACGAATCAATGGACAAAGGATTAATCTCCAATGTATATAAACAGCTCATGCAGCTCAACAGTAAAAAAACAAACAAACCAATCCAAAAATGGGCAGATGACGTAAATAGACATTTGTCCCAAGAAGACATACAGATGACCAAGAAACACATGAAAAGCTACTCAACATCACTAATTATTAGAGAAATATAAACCAAAACTACAATGAGGTATCACCTCACACGAGTTAGAATGGGCATCATCAGAAAATCTACAAACAACAAATGCTGGAGAGGGTGTGGAGAAAAGGGAACCCTCTTACACTATTTGTGGGAATGTAAATTGATACAGTCACTATGGAGAACAGTATGGAGGTTCCTTAAAAAACTAAAAATAGAATTACCATATGACCCAGCAATCCCACTACTGGCCATATACCCAGAGAAAACCATAATTCAAAAAGACATATTCACCACAATATTCATTGCAGCACTATTTACAATAGCCAGGTCATGGAAGCAACCTAAATGCCCATAGACAGACGAACGGAAAAGATGTGCTACATATATAAAATGGAATATTACTCAGCCATAAAAAGGAATGAAATTGGGTCATTTGTAGAGACGTGGATAGATCTAGAGACTGTCATACAGAGTGAAGTAAGTCAGAAAGAGAAAAACAAATATCGTATATTAACGCATACATGTAGAACCTAGAAAAATGGTAAAGATGAACTGGTTTGCAAGGCAGAAATAGAGACACAGATGTAGAGAACAAATGTATGGACACCAAGGGGGGAAAGTGGCAGGGTGGTGGTGGTGGGATGAATTGCGACCCTGGGATTGACATATATACACTTATATGTATAAAATAGATAACCAATAAGAGCCTGCTGTATAAAAAAATGAATAAAATAAATTCAAAAATTAAAAAATAAATAATACTTAAGAAAATAAAACAGAAAAAAAAGTTCTGTCCTTCCCATAGACGTATTTATATGAATGAATGATTTCCATGCTTATATCCATAAATACAAAAAGAGGAATAAAACTTACTTTGACCCAAAAAAGAAAAAAAAAAAAACTGAACCCACTGGTCATACAGAGGAAAACCCTATCAGCGCACTTGCTCCAGTGGTAAACAATTCTTAAGTTGGTCACAGGTGGGGAATCATCTCCCATGCAGCCAGCAGCCCCCACACAAGGAGCGTCCTCATTGCAAAGCTGGGGGACTGTGAGGAGGCGTCTCTGACTAAACGTGAGCTGAGCCCCAGGCCAGCTGCTGCTGAACTTTTCCCACCGTTCCCAGGTAAAACACCTGAATGTGTGCAAAGACTAAAAACTAGAGGAAGGGGCTTGGAGTCACACCAGCAACAGCACGCAGGCCGACTTGGTGCCTGCAGGCCAGCCAGGATGGTCCTGGCCCCGGGCGCTCGTCTGGAAACTTTCCATTTCCCTGCCTGAGGTACCCCTCCTGTCCCGGCCCCCACTGCTTTTTTCCTTCCTTACCTCTGCCCGGGGAGAAATTCCAGCAGCAAGTATGGGTGACACATCCTCTTCTTTAGCAGGTGGCAGCCCGGCAACTCCTGCAGAAAGTCCAGTAGAGCCCCAGTCACAACGGGCCACTCATAGAGCCGTGGGCCCTACTGCCTCCCACCAGCCCAACCCCGAGACTGCTGATGGGGCAGAGAATATGGCGTCAGGCACAGCTGCAGAAGCTTTTGCTGCCTGGAGGGGTGTTTATATTGACCTCAACCCAGGCACACCTGGGAAGGGCTGGCCGGCCGGGTCAGGCTGCCCAGGTCAGCCAATCCTCGCCCCTCAGGGGCTCAGATTTGCAGAAAATGGGCCTTGCTGCACCGGCCAGATCCAAGGAACAGGTGTAGGGTCCCGAGAGTCAGGATAGATAAGGGGCGGCAGCCCTGGCTTGTTTTCTAATCATTTTATCTGGTCCATGAGTGGGAGACAACTTCAAGAAGACCCTCTGCTAATGAGAGGAACCCAGGAGTCAGGGAGAGGAGGGGTGGTGGGTGGAGACAGAGGCCTGGTGCCCCGGCTGCTGTGGAAGCCCCTGGAAGACCAGGCAGAGGGAGGTCGCACAGAGTGAAGCCTAGGGTCACAGACCTGTTGGAGCTGCTGTTTATTAGTTCAAGCTCTGCTCTGAGGTGCTCTGTGTCAGCTCTGAGTGACAGGTGTGCTGGGGGTGCTCTGCAATGAGGGCTATGTGCACAGTTCCTGTGTGCCCAGCCCTGTCGGGGTACCTGTCCACGGGAGCTCCATATCCAGGGAGGGGCCTGCCCACGAGAGCCCCGTGGGCTGCTGGGTACCTGCCCAGGTGAGCTCCATATCCTGGGAGGGGCCTGACCATGATGGCCCCATGGGCTGCTGGGTACCTGCCCAGGTGAGCTCCATATCCTGGGAGGGGCCTAACCACCACAGCCCCGTGGGCTGCTGGGTACCTGCCCAGGTGAGCTCCATATCCTGGGAGGGGCCTGACCACCAGAGCCCCATGGGCTGCTGGGGACCTGGTAGAGGACGCCAGGACAGTCAGTGAAGCCACAGAGGATATACATCTAGTAGTTCCTAATTCCTACACCCTGCTGGTCATTCTACCATCCACCAGGACATGGTATTCTGTATTAGACTTCAATGATGCCTTCTTCTGTATTCCATTCGTCCCAGAGTCACAAGAAATTTTGGCTGTGAGTGGCAGGACTCAACATACAACAAAAACAATACTGCTGGGCCGTCCTGCCCCAGGGGTTCAAAAATTCCCACACCATCTTTGGGGAAACGTTAGCTAAAGACCTAAAAGATCTACCTCTGGAGAAGGGAACCCTCCTTCAATATGCAGATGACATTCTGATCACCAGCCCGACTAAGGAGACCTCTGAACTACCTAGCCAATAAAAGATAGAAGGTGTCCAAGAAAAAGGCTCAAATATCACAAACTAAGGTGACCTTCTTGGGCTTCATTCGCTCAGAAGGTCGGAGAAGCCCACCCCAGGAAAGGGAAGAAGCCATTTGCAGCCTCACCCTTCCTGAAACTAGAAGACAGCTTAGGGGTTCCTGGGGAGACCGGGGTTTGCTGCATCTGGATCCCTAACTACAGTCTAATAGCTGGGCCTCTATATGAAACACTGAAAGGAAAAGATGATGATCCTTTTGAATAGAATCCAGAAGTGGCCTTTCAAGAATGGAAAGAGCAGTCAGTTCAGACCCGTGCCCTGGACCTCCCTAAGTTAGCTAAACCCTTTGACCTTTACATTCCTGGTCCAAGGCGAATCGCCCTTGGAGTATTAGTGCAAAAACTGGGACCACTTGAAATGGAACAATGCAAGAATGCCCTCCAGGCATTGGCCAGCCACCCCATCCGACCAGGATACTGGGGGTATCTAAAAACCTGGAAATCAGCAGCCCACAAGGCCAGCTCCCTCCTAAGGGAAAAGGACGCCACTTGGTGATCCTAACCACCCACCATGCCCTGAAGTTGCAGGGATTGCTCCGTGGGCACAATGACCTCGAGTGAGGAGGCCCTCCAACACCAACCTCCAGAGAGACAACCTGGGGCAATGGGCCCCCATGACGACTCGTGTGACCATCACTTGACCTGGAGCTTCTCTCAGAAAACAACAAGAGTGTGCCCCAAAAGAGCAGACTATTGCTTACAGGACTTACTGCACCCAGAGCGGAGCTAATAAACTTGGTAGGGGAACCGTAAATAACGCTGCCACCATAGAAAAGCCTACAGACACCGCGGTGACGGCGGCCAATGAGACCGGCTGTACTCCTGGCTACTTCAAAAGGCCGTTGACTGAGTGGCCATCATGGTCCTGGATCACCACCGGCCCTGGACTGTCTGGGAGTTGAGCAAGCAGGGCTCTGACACCTGGTGCTGCTTGTACGTTAATTCAGTGGCCTAACTGAAGAAAGCGCAGACTACTGGTCAGAGCATCTAGGCTGGCAGAAACCGTCAGCCTAAGGGGGCCGAACCAATGTGGAGCAGGGTAAAACGGCCCACCCCCCCCCCAGCGTCTCTGCACATCTCTTTCCTGGACCCTTAAAGATCATTAGAATCTATAAAACTTCCAATGCTGGTGCTCAGGCAGACGAGCAGTGAGGGAGGAGGCCTGGGGACAATCAACCTCACATGGAGGCTGCTTGGGAGAAGTCCTCCCCCTCGCCCCGGGTATGAGGACACCCAACTCAGCACGAAGCATTTACAGAAGAGGTGTATGCACCCTCAGCACCCCAAGAATGAGGAATGGGACAAAAGGCAGAGGAGGGCTTTGTCACTGGCAAAGCCCATGAAAAATTCCTGGGAGATGAAAATAGAATCTGGGCAATAAAATAAAGTCTAACCATTTTTTCCTTTGTGCTTTGTCTAATTTCACTTGCTCCTAGGTTTCCACATGCAGAGGTCCCACACCCGACACTTCAGACCCGATTTCCTAGTGCAAAATGGCTGGGCCGACACCTCAGCTCGTGGGGTCCCGTGCAGACTCTGCGACATAGAGCCTGAGCTCCAGCCAACCCGGCCCTCGAGAGCTCTACCCCCTCCCTCCTGCTGACGCTGCCAGGATCTCTACACAGCAGCCCGGCCCACAACCCGCAAGGGAGCACACACTCTCACCTCTCCATTCTCTGATCAAAATATAAAGTTTTCCTTTGCTTCTGAACCAAAGTCAGTCTCGATCTGTTGGCTCCAATGACACTGGGCAGGGAGACCCTTGTTGGGACCCACTCTGCAGGATCAGTAACAGAATTTGAGAACATTGTAACTTCAAAGAACAGATGTGTGAGCCAAACTGTAATTAACATAAAGCAGTGTATAAGGCTCGTGTAAAATAAGATGTTTCTAACACTTCCATTTGATATTTCCATCACTTTATTATAAGCAAGTTCAGTGGAGGGGTTTGTCTTATTTGTCAGGTCAACAGTAGAGAAATGCAGTGATTTCTTTCCAAGGATGGACATCTAATAATCTTGGTTGAAGTTTCAACCTTGTTTTGAATGATTTTCCATTGAAAATGATACCTCTCTTTCAGCTCCTAGATTTCTGAGAAGTATAAAATCTTATATTTTTTTATTACCAAAGGGGAAAGGTGGGAGGAGGGATAAATTAACAGTTTCAGATTAACATATACACACTGCTATGTATAAAATATATCATCAACAAGGAACTACTGTATAACACAGGGAACTATACTCAATATTTTGTAATGACCCCTAAGGGGAAATAATCTGAAAAACAATAGATATCTATATCGACATCATCTATCAACTACAGATAAAATGGAAACTAAAGGAGGCCGATGGTGAGCGTTTCTGAACCTGAAGACTTCAATCATCTAAAGTTCGGACTCTGACTAAGGCCCAAGTCCCTTAAAGAACACACATGTACCAGTAGCTTAAAAATTCCCCAGATTGGAGTTCGGGGAGACACTGATTTGGAAAAATCCCTGGTGTTCTCCTTACATACACGGGACCTTTCCTACAGCTAAAACATGCCTGTGACACCCAGAAGATGGAACACGGTTGGATCAGGGAGATTTTGGAAAAGGCACAAAAACTCCTAATTTCCTGGTTGTTGGGTTCACCCCTCCAGCCTTTTTCCTTAAAATCTCCCCACTTGAGGATGTCAGCACCTTCAACATCCAGTTGCACAAAATTTGGAATTTTTCCAAAGGAAGAAGGGGAAGGAGGAGAAACAAGGAGAGCCAAGCCCTAAATGTTCGGACAGGAACATGTCACTCTACTTTCCAATCAGGAAGAAGAATTAAGCAAAGGCTTAGCCTGCCACCGGGAACCAGAGTAGGGCCAGAAGCAAACCAGCGGTTCTGCGGACAGCTCCCAAAAAAGCGAGTTGAAAAATGGAGGTCAGGGGCACTGCAATTCACAAACCTGCAGAGTTATAAATTATAACTATCGTCCAAAATTATATTGAGGGAAGTCAATGAACAGGATTGGAAAGGAAGGCAGAATTGCAGGAAACAGATTTCAGGAGTCAGATTCGAATAGCCCCTAAAGCACATGAAAAGCGGCCAAACGTCGACAATGATGCACAAGGCCAAAAAGAGCATATGTGTTTTTTTCTGAATAAATTCAGGAAAAAACGCATAGGCCCTCTTTGGCCAACCAAGCAAGCCGGAAATAAAATTCAGCACTACAAAGAAGTCTCACTTCCCATCGGTCAAAAGCGCCTTCCTAAAAAAGTGTAAAAAAAAAATACTGGAGAGGCCAGGGAGGACAGGGAGCATTGTTACACTGATGGTCGGGATGTAAATTGCCAATGGCGACTCTGGAGAAGGGTATGGTATTTCCTAAAACATCTAAAAAACACAGCTAGAGAGAAAGGGGCACATCCATTCATGGGCGTATAAATTGGAAAAATAAAAATCAAAAAGACACAGGCACCCAGAAGTTAAAGGGCTGCTCTGGTTACAAGAACCTCCACTTGTGTACATCTTAAATATCCCAGGGATGAAAAAAATGGTAAAGAAGTTGTGGTCCTTATGTACAATGGAATATCATTCAGCCATGAAATCAATGTCCTAAGGCTAGTAGCAGCATGATGAGTGGATTTAGGTACGACGATTCTAAGTGAAATAAGTCACACAGAAAAACACACTTATCATTAGATATCACTTAGAGAGGGAATGTAAAAACTGATACCCTTGAACTGAATTACAAAACAGAACAGAGTCACACATTTTGAAAACACACTATGGCTGCTTAACGCGAAAGGTGAGGTGGGGTGATGCATAAAACAAGGGTTTCAAATTAGCTCAGATACCGTTCCATAAACCAAATATGTAATAGACAAGACCTACTCCTTCCTCAGTGAACTGGACTCAACACCCCCTATTCACCGCACAAGAATATATCTGACTAGTAAGAATCTGAAAACCTATGTATTGATCTCTCTCTGGAAGAGAGTCAAGTGAGTGTAAAGTGGCATAAACACAGCCGTGAAAAGCAGCTAACCCCCATTTTAAAAATAAATTACCTTTAAAAACCCGTGAAACAAAGACAGGGAAAGAAAGAGAAATTCTTACAAAATTCGTTCAGGGGCTGTGATGCAACCTGGATTGACCATATCTAGACCCACAGGTGATTGAGACATAAAGGTGGGCACTCATGGGGCTGAGACTTTGGGTGAGGTTGGGTGAGCAAACGCAGACCCTTTAAAATAATACTGCGTGGTACCCATCCCATGGGTCCCAAATCTCCAGGTTCAAGGGCATCTTCCTACATCGAAAACATGCATGAGAAACCCAGAAGATGGTACACTGTCTGATCGGGAAAGGCTTCTGAAACGCACCTCATTTCTCATCTCCTTGTGCTAGGGTTCGCCTTTCCAGCCACTTTACTAGGAATCTCCCTACTTGGGGAATAAGCACCTTTAACCTCCTCTTCTCTGCAGGTTGCAATTTGTCCTGAGGATGAACGGGAAGAGGGGGAACCAATGAGAGACTAGATCTAGGTGTTGTGACAGGCACAGGTCACTCTATTTTCCCATCAGGAAGAAGAATTAACCACAGGCTCAGCATGCCCCCCGGAACCAGAATAGGGCCTGAAGCAATCCTGCGCATTTGCGGCCAGCTCCCAAAAAATCCAGTTGAAAAATGGAGCTCAGGGACACTGCAATTCACAAACCTGCAGAGTTATAAATGATAAGTCTCGTACACAAATATATTGAGGGAAGGCAATGAAGAGGATTTGAAAGCAAGGCAGAATTGCAGGAAACAGGTATCAGGAGGTAGATTCGAATCGCCTTTAAAGCACATGAAAAGGGGCAAAACGTGGACAATGATGCCCTTGGCCTAAAAGGGCATATACGTTTTTTCCTGAATATATTCAGGAAAAAACGCATACGCCCTTTTTGGCCAACCAAGCAACCTGGAAAGGCAAATCAGCGCTACAATGAAGTCTCGCTTCCCATCGTTCAAAGGCCGTGCTGAAAAAAGTGTCAAAACCAGAAATGCAGGACAGGCCATGGAGAAATGGCAGCCTTGCTACGCTGATGGGCGGGATGTAAATTGCCAACAGCCACTCTGGAGAAGTGTACGGTGTGTCCTGAAACATCTAAAACACACTGCTTAGAGAGCACAGGGCACTTCCACTCATGGGTGTGTAAATAGGGAAAACTAAAAATCAGCAAGACACAGGCACCCCAAAATTTAGGGCTGCTCTGTTGACAAGAACCTCCACTTCATGACTCCTTAAATATCCCAGGAAATATTAAAATGGATAAAGATGTTGAGGTCCTTATGTACAATGGAATTTCACTCAGCCATGAAATCAATGTCCTAAGGCAAGTAGCAGCATGATGAGTGGATTTAGGTATGACGATTGTAAGTGAAATAAATCACACAGAAAAAGACACTTATTATAAGATATCACTTATAGAGGGAATGTAAAAACCGTTACCATTGAACTGAATTACAAAACAGAACAGAGTCACACATTTTGAAAACACACTATGGCTTCTTAACGGGAAAGGTGAGGTGGGGTGATGCATAAAACAAGGGTTTCTAATTAGCTCAGATACCGTTCCATAAACCCAATATGTACTAGACAAGACCTACTCCTTGCTCAGTGAACTGGACTAAACACCCACTATTCACCGCACAAGAATATATCTGACTAGTAAGAATCTTAAAACCTATGTATTGATATCTGTCTGGAAGTGAGTCAAGTGGGTGTAAAGCCGCATAAACACAGCAGTGAAAAGCAGCTAAAGCCCATTATAAAAATCAATTGCTTTTAAAAACCCATGCAACAAAGAGAGTGAAAGAGAGAGAAATTCTGACACAATTCGTTCAGGGGCTGTGATGCAACCTGGATTTACCATATCTAGACCCACAGCTAGATGAGACATAAGGGTGGACACTCTTGGGGCTGAGAGGTTTGGTGAGGTTGGGTGAGCAAATGCAGACCCTTTAAAGTAATACTGCGTGGTACCCGTCCAATGGGTCCCAAATCTCCAGGTTCAAGGGCATCTACCTACATCGAAAACATGTACTAGAAACCCAGAAGATGGTACACCGTCTGATTGGGAAAGGTTTCTAAAAGGCACCTCATTTCTCATCTCCTTGTGCTCGGGTTCGCCATTCCATCCACTCTACTAGCAATCTCCCCCCTTGGAGAATCAGCACCTTTAACCTCCTGTTCTGTACAGGTTGCAATTTGTCCTGAGAATGAACGGGAAGTGGGGGAACCAATGAGAGACTTGCTCTAGGTTTTGTGACAGGCACAGGTCAATCTTTTTTCCCATTAGGAAGAAGAATTAACCACAGGCTCAGCCTGCCCCACAGAACCAGAAGAGGGTCTGAAGCAATCCTGCGCTTTTGCGGCCAGCTCCCAAAAAAGCCCGTTGAAAAATGGAGCACATAAGCACTGCAATTCACAAACCTGCAAAGTTATAAATGATAACTCTCGTCCACAAATATATTGAGGGAAGGCAATGAAGAGGATTTGAAAGCAAGGCAGAATTGCAGGAAACAGATTTCAGGAGGTAGATTCAAATCGATTTGAAAGCACATGAAAAGCGGCAAAAGGTCGACAATGATGCCCTTGGTCAAAAAGGGCGTATGCGTTTTTTCCTGAATATATTCAGGAAAAAACGCATACGCCCTTTTTGGCCAACCAAGCAACCTGGAAAGGAAAATCAGCGCTACAAAGAAGTCTCGCTTCCCATCGGTCATAAGGGCTATGCTGAAAAAAGTGTAAAAACCAGAAATGCAGGACAGGCCATGGAGAAATGGCAGCCTTGCTACGCTGATGGGCGGGATGTAAATTGCCAAGAGGCACTCTGGAGAAGTGTACGGTGTGTCCTGAAACATCGAAAAAACACAGGTTAGGGAGCATAGGGCACTTCCACTCATGGGCGTATAAATTGGGAAAACTAAAAATCAGCAAGACACAGGCACCCCAAAGTTTAGGGCTGCTCTGTTGACAAGAACCTCCACTTCATGACACCTTAAATATCCCAGGAAATAGAAAAATGGATAAAGAAGTTGTGGTCCTTATGTACAATGGAATATCACTCAGACATGAAATCAATGTCATAAGGCTAGTAGAAGCAAGATGAGTGGAGTTAGGTACGACGATTCTAAGTGAAATAAGTCACACAGAAAAAGACACTTATCATAAGCTATCACTTATAGAGGGAATGTAAAAACCGCTACACTTGAACTGAATTACAAAACAGAACAGAGTCACACGTTTAGAAAACACACTATGGCTGCTTAACGGGAAAGGTGAGGTGGGGTGATGCATAAAACAAGGGTTTCAAATTCGCTCAGATACCGATCTATACACCCAATATGTAATAGACAAGACCTACTCCTTGCTCAGTGAAGTGGACTCAACACCCCCTATTCACCGCACAAGAATATATGTGACTAGTAAGAATCTTAAAACCTATGTATTGATATCTGTCTGGAAGTGAGTCAAGTGGGTGTAAAGCCGCATAAACACAGCCGTGAAAAGCAGCTAAACCCCATTATAAAAATAAATTACTTTTAAAAACCCGTAAAACAAAGACAGTGAAAGAGAGAGAAATTCTTACAAAATTCGTTCAGGGGCTGTGATGCAACCTGGATTGACCATATCTAGACCCACAGCTGGATGAGGCATAAGGGTGGACAATCTTGAGGCTGAGAGGTTGGGTGAGGTTGGGTGAGCAAACGCAGAACCTTTAAAGTAATAGTGCGTGGTACCCATCCCATGGGTCCCAAATCTCCAGGTTCAAGGGCATCTTCCTACATCGAAAACATGCATGAGAAACCCAGAAGATGGTACACCGTGTGATCGGGAAAGGTTCCTAAAACGCACCCCATTTCTCAACTCCTTGTGCTCGGGTTCGCCTTTCCACCTACTTTACTAGCAATCTCCCTACTTGGAGAATCAGCACCTTTAAGCTCCTGTTCCCTACAGGTTGCAATTTGTCCTGAGGATGAACGGGAAGAGGGGCAACCAATGAGAGACTAGATCTAGGTGTTGGGACAGGCACAGGTCACTCTATTTTCCCAACAGGAAGAAGAATTAACCACAGGCTCAGCCTGCCGCCCAGAAGCAGAATAGGGCCTGAGGCAATCCTGCGCTTTTGCGGCCAGCTCCCAAAAAACCGAGTTGAAAAATGGAGCTCAGGGACACTGCAATTCACAAACCCGCAGAGTTATAAATGATAACTATCATCCACAGATATATTGAGGGAAGGCAACGAAGAGGATTTGAAAGCAAGGCAGAATTGCAGGAAACAGATTTCAGGAGGTAGATTCGAATCGCCTTGAAAGCACATGAAAAGCGGCAAAACGTCGACAATGATGCCCTTGGCCAAAAAGGGCTTATGCGTTTTTTCCTGAGTATATTCAGGAAAACACGCATACGCCCTTTTTGGCCAACCAAGCAACCTGGAAAGGCAAATCAGCGCTACAAAGAAGGCTCGCTTCCCATCGATCAAAAGGGCCATGCTGCAAAAAGTGTCAAAACCAGAAATGCAGGACAGGCCATGGAGAAATGGCAGCCTTGCTATGGTGATGGGTGGGATGTAAATTGCCAACAGCCACTCTGGAGAAGTGTACGGTGTGTCCTGAAACATCGAAAAAACTCACCTTAGGGAGCATAGGGCACGTCCACTCATGGGCGTATAAATTGGGAAAACTAAAAATCAGCAAGACACAGGCACCCCAAAGTTTAGGGCTGCTCTGTTGACAAGAACCTCCACTTCATGACACCTTAAATATCCCAGGAAAGAGAAAAATGTATAAAGAAGTTGTGGTCCTTATGTACATTGGAATATCACTCAGACATGAAATCAATGTCATAAGGCTAGTAGAAGCAAGATGAGTGGATTTAGGTACGACGATTCTAAGTGAAATAAGTCACACAGAAAAAGACACTTATCATAAGCTATCACTTATAGAGGGAATGTAAAAACCGCTACACTTGAACTGAATTACAAAACAGAACAGAGTCACACGTTTAGAAAACACACTATGGCTGCTTAACGGGGAAGGTGAGGTGGGGTGATGCATAAAACAAGGGTTTCAAATTCGCTCAGATACCGTTCCATACACCCAATATGCAATAGACAAGACCTACCCCTTGCTCAGTGAACTGTACTCAACACCCCCTATTCCCCGCACAAGAATATATGTGACTAGTAAGAATCTTAAAACCTATGTATTGATATCTGTCTGGAAGTGAGTCAAGTGGGTGTAAAGCCGCATAAACACAACCATGAAAAGCAACTAAACCCCATTATAAAAATAAATTACTTTTAAAAACCCGTAAAACAAAGACAGTGAAAGAGAGAGAAATACTTACAAAATTCGTTCAGAGGCTGTGATGCAACCTGTATTGACCATATCTAGACCCACACCTGGATGAGACATAAGGGTGGACACTCTTGGGGCTGAGAGGTTGGGTGAGGTTGGGTGAGCAAACGCAGACCCTTTAAAGTAATACTGCGTGGTACCCATCCCATGGGTCCCAAATCTCCAGGTTCAAGAGCATCTTCCTACATCGAAAACATGCATGAGAAACCCAGAAGATGGTACACCGTGTGATTTTGAAAGGTTTCTAAAACGCACCTCATTTCTCATCTCCTTGTGCTCGGTTTCGCCATTCCAGCTACTTTACTAGCAATCTCCCTACTTGGAGAATCAGCACCTTTAACCTCCTGTTCCCTACAGGTTGCAATTTGTCCTGAGGATGAACGGGAAGAGGGGCAACCAATGAGAGACTAGATCTAGGTGTTGGGACAGGCACAGGTCACTCTATTTTCCCATCAGGAAGAAGAATTAACCACAGGCTCAGCCTGCCGCCCAGAAGCAGAATAGGGCCTGAGGCAATCCCGCGCTTTTGCGGCCAGCTCCCAAAAAAGACAGTTGAAAAATGGAGCTCAGGGAAACTGCAATTCAAAAACCTCAGAGTTATAAATGATAACTCTCGTCCACAAATATATTGAGGGAAGGCAACGAAGAGGATTTGAAAGCAAGGCAGAATTGCAGGAAACAGATTTCAGGAGGTAGATACGAATCGCCTTTAAAGCACATGAAAAGCGGCAAAACGTCGACAATGATGCCCTTGGCCAAAAAGGGCGTATGCGTTTTTTCCTGATTATATTCAGGAAAAAACGCATACGCCCTTTTTGGCCAACCAAGCAACCTGGAAAGGCAAATCAGCGCTACAAAGAAGTCTCGCTTCCCATCGGTGAAAAGGGCCATGCTGCAAAAAGTGTCAAAACCAGAAATGCAGGACAGGCAATGGAGAAATGGCAGCCTTGCTACACTGATGGGCGGGATGTAAATTGCCAACAGCCACTGTGGAGAAGTGTACGTTGTGTCCTGAAACATCGAAAAAAAACAGCTTAGGGAGCATAGGGCACGTCCACTCATGGGCGTATAAATTGGAAAAACTAAAAATCAGCAAGACACAGGCACCGGAAAGTTTAGGGCTGCTCTGTTGACAAGAACCTCCACTTCATGACACCTTAAATATCCCAGGAAAGAGAAAAATGGATAAAGAAGTTGTGGTCCTTATGTACAATTGAATATCACTCAGACATGAAATCAATGTCATAAGGCTAGTAGAAGCAAGATGAGTGGAGTTAGGTACGACGATTCTAAGTGAAATAAGTCACACAGAAAAAGACACTTATCATAAGCTATCACTTATAGAGGGAATGTAAAAACCGCTACACGTGAACTGAATTACAAAACAGAACAGAGTCACACGTTTAGAAAACACACTATGGCTGCTTAACGGGAAAGGTGAGGTGGGGTGATGCATAAAACAAGGGTTTCAAATTCGCTCAGATACCGTTCCATACACCCAATATATAATAGACAAGACCTACTCCTTGCTCAGTGAACTGGACTCAACACCCCCTATTCACCGCACAAGAATATATGTGACTAGTAAGTATCTTAAAACCTATGTATTGATATCTGTCTGGAAGTGAGTCAAGTTGGTGTAAAGCCGCATAAACACAACCATGAAAAGCAGCTAAACCCCATTATAAAAATGAATTACTTTTAAAAACCCGTAAAAAAAGATAGTGAAAGAGAGAGAAATTCTTACAAAATTCGTTCAGAGGCTGTGATGCAACCTGGATTGACCATATCTAGACCCACAGCTGGATGAGACATAAGGGTGGACACTCTTGGGGCTGAGAGGTTGGGTGAGGTTGGGTGAGCAAACGCAGACCCTTTAAAGTAATACTGCGTGGTACCCATCCCATGGGTCCCAAATCTCCAGGTTCAAGGGCATCTTCCTACATCGAAAACATGCATGAGAAACCCAGAAGATGGTACACCGTGTGATTTTGAAAGGTTTCTAAAACGCACCTCATTTCTCATCTCCTTGTGCTCGGTTTCGCCATTCCAGCTACTTTACTAGCAATCTCCCTACTTGGAGAATCAGCACCTTTAACCTCCTGTTCCCTACAGGTTGCAATTTGTCCTGAGGATGAACGGGAAGAGGGGCAACCAATGAGAGACTAGATCTAGGTTTTGGGACAGGCACAGGTCACTCTATTTTCCCAACAGGAAGAAGAATTAACCACAGGCTCAGCCTGCCGCCCAGAAGCAGAATAGGGCCTGAGGCAATCCCGCGCTTTTGCGGCCAGCTCCCAAAAAAGACAGTTGAAAAATGGAGCTCAGGGAAACTGCAATTCACAAACCCGCAGAGTTATAAATGATATATCTCATCCACAGATATATTGAGGGAAGGCAACGAAGAGGATTTGAAAGCAAGGCAGAATTGCAGGAAACAGATTTCAGGAGGTAGATACGAATCGCCTTTAAAGCACATGAAAAGCGGCAAAACGTCCACAATGATGCCCTTGGCCAAAAAGGGCGTATGCGTTTTTTCCGGAATATATTCAGGAAAAAACGCATACGCCCTTTTTGGCCAACCAAGCAACCTGGAAAGGCAAATCAGCGCTACAAAGAAGTCTCGCTTCCCATCGGTCAAAAGGGCCATGCTGGAAAAAGTGTCAAACCCAGAAATCCAGGACAGGCCATGGAGAAATGGCAGCCTTGCTACACTGATGGGCGGGATGTAAATTGCCAACAGCCACTCTGGAGAAGTGTACGTTGTGTCCTGAAACATGGAAAAAAAACAGCTTAGGGAGCATAGGGCACGTCCACTCATAGGCGTATAAATTGGAAAAACTAAAAATCAGCAAGACACAGGCACCGGAAAGTTTAGGGCTGCTCTGTTGACAAGAACCTCCACTTCATGACACCTTAAATATCCCAGGAAAGAGAAAAATGGATAAAGAAGTTGTGGTCCTTATGTACAATGGAATATCACTCAGACATGAAATCAATGTTATAAGGCTAGTAGAAGCAAGATGAGTGGAGTTAGGTACGACGATTCTAAGTGAAATAAGTCACACAGAAAAAGACACTTATCATAAGCTATCACTTATAGAGGGAATGTAAAAACCGCTACACTTGAACTGAATTACAAAACAGAACAGAGTCACACGTTTAGAAAACACACTATAGCTGCTTAACAGGAAAGGTGAGGTGGGGTGATGCATAAAACAAGGGTTTCAAATTCGCTCACATACCGTTCCATACACCCAATATGTAATAGACAAGACCTACTCCTTGCTCAGTGAACTGGACTCAACACCCCCTATTCACCGCACAAGAATATATGTGACTAGTAAGAATCTTAAAACCTATGTATTGATATCTGTCTGGAAGTGAGTCAAGTGGGTGTAAAGCCGCATAAACACAGCCATGAAAAGCAGCTAAACCCCATTATAAAAATAAATTACTTTTAAAAACCCGTAAAACAAAGACAGTGAAAGAGAGAGAAATTCTTACAAAATTCGTTCAGAGGCTCTGATGCAACCTGGATTGACCATATCTAGACCCACAGCTGGATGAGACATAAGGGTGGACACTCTTGGGGCTGAGAGGTTGGGTGAGGTTGGGTGAGCAAACGCAGACCCTTTAAAGTAATACTGCGTGGTACCCATCCCATGGGTCCCAAATCTCCAGTTTCAAGGGAATCTTCCTACATCGAAAACATGCATGAGAAACCCAGAAGATGGTACACCGTGTGATTTTGAAAGGTTTCTAAAACGCACCTCATTTCTCATCTCCTTGTGCTCGGTTTCGCCATTCCAGCTACTTTACTAGCAATCTCCCTACTTGGAGAATCAGCACCTTTAACCTCCTGTTCCCTACAGGTTGCAATTTGTCCTGAGGATGAACGGGAAGAGGGGCAACCAATGAGAGACTAGATCTAGGTGTTGGGACAGGCACAGGTCACTCTATTTTCCCATCAGGAAGAAGAATTAACCACAGGCTCAGCCTGCCGCCCAGAAGCAGAATAGGGCCTGAGGCAATCCCGCGCTTTTGCGGCCAGCTCCCAAAAAAGACAGTTGAAAAATGGAGCTCAGGGAAACTGCAATTCAAAAACCTCAGAGTTATAAATGATAACTCTCGTCCACAAATATATTGAGGGAAGGCAACGAAGAGGATTTGAAAGCAAGGCAGAATTGCAGGAAACAGATTTCAGGAGGTAGATACGAATCGCCTTTAAAGCACATGAAAAGCGGCAAAACGTCGACAATGATGCCCTTGGCCAAAAAGGGCGTATGCGTTTTTTCCTGATTATATTCAGGAAAAAACGCATACGCCCTTTTTGGCCAACCAAGCAACCTGGAAAGGCAAATCAGCGCTACAAAGAAGTCTCGCTTCCCATCGGTGAAAAGGGCCATGCTGCAAAAAGTGTCAAAACCAGAAATGCAGGACAGGCAATGGAGAAATGGCAGCCTTGCTACACTGATGGGCGGGATGTAAATTGCCAACAGCCACTGTGGAGAAGTGTACGTTGTGTCCTGAAACATCGAAAAAAAACAGCTTAGGGAGCATAGGGCACGTCCACTCATGGGCGTATAAATTGGAAAAACTAAAAATCAGCAAGACACAGGCACCGGAAAGTTTAGGGCTGCTCTGTTGACAAGAACCTCCACTTCATGACACCTTAAATATCCCAGGAAAGAGAAAAATGGATAAAGAAGTTGTGGTCCTTATGTACAATTGAATATCACTCAGACATGAAATCAATGTCATAAGGCTAGTAGAAGCAAGATGAGTGGAGTTAGGTACGACGATTCTAAGTGAAATAAGTCACACAGAAAAAGACACTTATCATAAGCTATCACTTATAGAGGGAATGTAAAAACCGCTACACGTGAACTGAATTACAAAACAGAACAGAGTCACACGTTTAGAAAACACACTATGGCTGCTTAACGGGAAAGGTGAGGTGGGGTGATGCATAAAACAAGGGTTTCAAATTCGCTCAGATACCGTTCCATACACCCAATATATAATAGACAAGACCTACTCCTTGCTCAGTGAACTGGACTCAACACCCCCTATTCACCGCACAAGAATATATGTGACTAGTAAGTATCTTAAAACCTATGTATTGATATCTGTCTGGAAGTGAGTCAAGTTGGTGTAAAGCCGCATAAACACAACCATGAAAAGCAGCTAAACCCCATTATAAAAATGAATTACTTTTAAAAACCCGTAAAAAAAGATAGTGAAAGAGAGAGAAATTCTTACAAAATTCGTTCAGAGGCTGTGATGCAACCTGGATTGACCATATCTAGACCCACAGCTGGATGAGACATAAGGGTGGACACTCTTGGGGCTGAGAGGTTGGGTGAGGTTGGGTGAGCAAACGCAGACCCTTTAAAGTAATACTGCGTGGTACCCATCCCATGGGTCCCAAATCTCCAGGTTCAAGGGCATCTTCCTACATCGAAAACATGCATGAGAAACCCAGAAGATGGTACACCGTGTGATTTTGAAAGGTTTCTAAAACGCACCTCATTTCTCATCTCCTTGTGCTCGGTTTCGCCATTCCAGCTACTTTACTAGCAATCTCCCTACTTGGAGAATCAGCACCTTTAACCTCCTGTTCCCTACAGGTTGCAATTTGTCCTGAGGATGAACGGGAAGAGGGGCAACCAATGAGAGACTAGATCTAGGTTTTGGGACAGGCACAGGTCACTCTATTTTCCCAACAGGAAGAAGAATTAACCACAGGCTCAGCCTGCCGCCCAGAAGCAGAATAGGGCCTGAGGCAATCCCGCGCTTTTGCGGCCAGCTCCCAAAAAAGACAGTTGAAAAATGGAGCTCAGGGAAACTGCAATTCACAAACCCGCAGAGTTATAAATGATATATCTCATCCACAGATATATTGAGGGAAGGCAACGAAGAGGATTTGAAAGCAAGGCAGAATTGCAGGAAACAGATTTCAGGAGGTAGATACGAATCGCCTTTAAAGCACATGAAAAGCGGCAAAACGTCCACAATGATGCCCTTGGCCAAAAAGGGCGTATGCGTTTTTTCCGGAATATATTCAGGAAAAAACGCATACGCCCTTTTTGGCCAACCAAGCAACCTGGAAAGGCAAATCAGCGCTACAAAGAAGTCTCGCTTCCCATCGGTCAAAAGGGCCATGCTGGAAAAAGTGTCAAACCCAGAAATCCAGGACAGGCCATGGAGAAATGGCAGCCTTGCTACACTGATGGGCGGGATGTAAATTGCCAACAGCCACTCTGGAGAAGTGTACGTTGTGTCCTGAAACATGGAAAAAAAACAGCTTAGGGAGCATAGGGCACGTCCACTCATAGGCGTATAAATTGGAAAAACTAAAAATCAGCAAGACACAGGCACCGGAAAGTTTAGGGCTGCTCTGTTGACAAGAACCTCCACTTCATGACACCTTAAATATCCCAGGAAAGAGAAAAATGGATAAAGAAGTTGTGGTCCTTATGTACAATGGAATATCACTCAGACATGAAATCAATGTTATAAGGCTAGTAGAAGCAAGATGAGTGGAGTTAGGTACGACGATTCTAAGTGAAATAAGTCACACAGAAAAAGACACTTATCATAAGCTATCACTTATAGAGGGAATGTAAAAACCGCTACACTTGAACTGAATTACAAAACAGAACAGAGTCACACGTTTAGAAAACACACTATAGCTGCTTAACAGGAAAGGTGAGGTGGGGTGATGCATAAAACAAGGGTTTCAAATTCGCTCACATACCGTTCCATACACCCAATATGTAATAGACAAGACCTACTCCTTGCTCAGTGAACTGGACTCAACACCCCCTATTCACCGCACAAGAATATATGTGACTAGTAAGAATCTTAAAACCTATGTATTGATATCTGTCTGGAAGTGAGTCAAGTGGGTGTAAAGCCGCATAAACACAGCCATGAAAAGCAGCTAAACCCCATTATAAAAATAAATTACTTTTAAAAACCCGTAAAACAAAGACAGTGAAAGAGAGAGAAATTCTTACAAAATTCGTTCAGAGGCTCTGATGCAACCTGGATTGACCATATCTAGACCCACAGCTGGATGAGACATAAGGGTGGACACTCTTGGGGCTGAGAGGTTGGGTGAGGTTGGGTGAGCAAACGCAGACCCTTTAAAGTAATACTGCGTGGTACCCATCCCATGGGTCCCAAATCTCCAGTTTCAAGGGAATCTTCCTACATCGAAAACATGCATGAGAAACCCAGAAGATGGTACACCGTGTGATTTTGAAAGGTTTCTAAAACGCACCTCATTTCTCATCTCCTTGTGCTCGGTTTCGCCATTCCAGCTACTTTACTAGCAATCTCCCTACTTGGAGAATCAGCACCTTTAACCTCCTGTTCCCTACAGGTTGCAATTTGTCCTGAGGATGAACGGGAAGAGGGGCAACCAATGAGAGACTAGATCTAGGTGTTGGGACAGGCACAGGTCACTCTATTTTCCCAACAGGAAGAAGAATTAACCACAGGCTCAGCCTGCCGCCCAGAAGCAGAATAGGGCCTGAGGCAATCCCGCGCTTTTGCGGCCAGCTCCCAAAAAAGACAGTTGAAAAATGGACCTCAGGGAAACTGCAATTCACAAACCCGCAGAGTTATAAATGATAACTCTCATCCACAGATATATTGAGGGAAGGCAACGAAGAGGATTTGAAAGCAAGGCAGAATTGCAGGAAACAGATTTCAGGAGGTAGATACGAATCGCCTTGAAAGCACATGAAAAGCGGCAAAACGTCGACAATGATGCCCTTGGCCAAAAAGGGCGTATGCGTTTTTTCCTGAATATATTCAGGAAAAAACGCATACGCCCTTTTTGGCCAACCAAGCAACCTGGAAAGGCAAATCAGCGCTACAAAGAAGTCTCGCTTCCCTTCGGTCAAAAGGGCCATGCTGCAAAAAGTGTCAAAACCAGAAATGCAGGACAGGCCATGGAGAAATGGCAGCCTTGCTACACTGATGGGCGGGATGTAAATTGCCAACAGCCACTCTGGAGAAGTGTACGTTGTGTCCTGAAACATGGAAAAAAAACAGCTTAGGGAGCATAGGGCACGTCCACTCATGGGCGTATAAATTGGAAAAACTAAAAATCAGCAAGACACAGGCACCGGAAAGTTTAGGGCTGCTCTGTTGACAAAAACCTCCACTTCATGACACCTTAAATATCCCAGGAAAGAGAAAAATGGATAAAGAAGTTGTGGTCCTTATGTACAATGGAATATCACTCAGACATGAAATCAATGTTATAAGGCTAGTAGAAGCAAGATGAGTGGAGTTAGGTACGACGATTCTAAGTGAAATAAGTCACACAGAAAAAGACACTTATCATAAGCTATCACTTATAGAGGGAATGTAAAAACCGCTACACTTGAACTGAATTACAAAACAGAACAGAGTCACACGTTTAGAAAACACACTATTGCTGCTTAACAGGAAAGGTGAGGTGGGGTGATGCATAAAACAAGGGTTTCAAATTTGCTCAGATACCGTTCCATACACCCAATATGTAATAGACAAGACCTACTCCTTGCTCAGTGAACTGGACTCAACACCCCCTATTCCCCGCACAAGAATATATGTGACTAGTAAGAATCTTAAAACCTATGTATTGATATCTGTCTGGAAGTGTGTCAAGTGGGTGTAAAGCCGCATAAACACAGCCATGAAAGGCAGCTAAACCCCATTATAAAAATAAATTACTTTTAAAAACCCATAAAACAAAGACAGTGAAAGAGAGAGAAATTCTTACAAAATTCGTTCAGAGGCTGTGATGCAACCTGGATTGACCATATCTAGACCCACAGCTGGATGAGACATAAGGGTGGACACTCTTGGGGCTGAGAGGTTGGGTGAGGTTGGGTGAGAAAACGCAGACCCTTTAAAGTAATACTGCGTGGTACCCATCCCATGGGTCCCAAATCTCCAGGTTCAAGGGCATCTTCCTACATCGAAAACATGCATGAGAAACCCAGAAGATGGTACACCGTGTGATTTTGAAAGGTTTCTAAAACGCACCTCATTTCTCATCTCCTTGTGCTCGGTTTCGCCATTCCAGCTACTTTACTAGCAATCTCCCTACTTGGAGAATCAGCACCTTATCCTCCTGTTCCCTACAGGTTGCAATTTGTCCTGAGGATGAACGGGAAGAGGGGCAACCAATGAGAGAATAGATCTAGGTGTTGGGACAGGCACAGGTCACTCTATTTTCCCAAACGGAAGAAGAATTAACCACAGGCTCAGCCTGCTGCCCAGAAGCAGAATAGGGCCTGAGGCAATCCCGCGCTTTTGCGGCCAGCTCCCAAAAAAGACAGTTGAAAAATGGACCTCAGGGAAACTGCAATTCACAAACCCGCAGAGTTATAAATGATAACTCTCATCCACAGATATATTGAGGGAAGGCAACGAAGAGGATTTGAAAGCAAGGCAGAATTGCAGGAAACAGATTTCAGGAGGTAGATACGAATCGCCTTTAAAGCACATGAAAACCGGCAAAACGTCGACAATGATGCACTTGGCCAAAAAGGGCGTATGCGTTTTTTCCTGAATATATTCAGGAAAAAACGCATACGCCCTTTTTGGCCAACCAAGCAACCTGGAAAGGCAAATCAGCGCTACAAAGAAGTCTCGCTTCCCTTCGGACAAAAGGGCCATGCTGCAAAAAGTGTCAAAACCAGAAATGCAGGACAGGCCATGGAGAAATGGCAGCCTTGCTACACTGATGGGCGGGATGTAAATTGCCAACAGCCACTCTGGAGAAGTATACATTGTGTCCTGAAACATCGAATAAAAACAGCTTAGGGAGCATAGGGCACGTCCACTCATGGGCGTATAAATTGGAAAAACTAAAAATCAGCAAGACACAGGCACCCGAAAGTTTAGGGCTGCTCTGTTGACAAGAACCTCCACTTCATGACACCTTAAATATCCCAGGAAAGAGAAAAATGGATAAAGAAGTTGTGGTCCTTATGTACAATGGAATATCACTCAGACATGAAATCAATGTCATAAGGCTAGTAGAAGCAAGATGAGTGGAGTTAGGTACGACGATTCTAAGTGAAATATGTCACACAGAAAAAGACACTTATCATAAGCTATCACTTATAGAGGGAATGTAAAAACCGGTACACTTGAACTGAATTACAAAACAGAACAGAGTCACACGTTTAGAAAACACACTATAGCTGCTTAACAGGAAAGGTGAGGTGGGGTGATGCATAAAACAAGGGTTTCAAATTGGCTCAGATACCGTTCCATACACCCAATATGTAATAGACAAGACCTACTCCTTGCTCAGTGAACTGGACTCAACACCCCCTATTCCCCGCACAAGAATATATGTGACTAGTAAGAATCTTAAAACCTATGTATTGATATCTGTCTGGAAGTGAGTCAAGTGGGTGTAAAGCCGCATAAACACAGCCATGAAAGGCAGCTAAACCCCATTATAAAAATAAATTACTTTTAAAAACCCGTAAAACAAAGACAGTGAAAGAGAGAGAAATTCTTACAAAATTCGTTCAGAGGCTGTGATGCAACCTGGATTGACCATATCTAGACCCACACCTGGATGAGACATAAGGGTGGACACTCTTGGGGCTGAGAGGTTGGGTGAGGTTGGGTGAGCAAACGCAGACCCTTTAAAGTAATACTGCGTGGTACCCATCCCATGGGTCCCAAATCTCCAGGTTCAAGGGCATCTTCCTACATCGAAAACATGCATGAGAAACCCAGAAGATGGTACACCGTGTGATTTTGAAAGGTTTCTAAAACGCACCTCATTTCTCATCTCCTTGTGCTCGGTTTCGCCATTCCAGCTACTTTACTAGCAATCTCCCTACTTGGAGAATCAGCACCTTTAACCTCCTGTTCCCTACAGGTTGCAATTTGTCGTGAGGACGAACGGGAAGAGGGGCAACCAATGAGAGACTAGATCTAGGTGTTGGGACAGGCACAGGTCACTCTATTTTCCCATCAGGAAGAAGAATTAACCACAGGCTCAGCCTGCCGCCCAGAAGCAGAATAGAGCCTGAGGCAATCCCACGCTTTTGCGGCCAGCTCCCAAAAAAGACATTTGAAAAATGGAGCTCAGGGAAACTGCAATTCACAAACCCGCAGAGTTATAAATGATAACTCTCATCCACAGATATATTGAGGGAAGGCAACGAAGAGGATTTGAAAGCAAGGCAGAATTGCAGGAAACAGATTTCAGGAGGTAGATACGAATCGCCTTTAAAGCACATGAAAAGCGGCAAAAGTTCGACAATGATGCCCTTGGCCAAAAAGGGCGTATGCGTTTTTTCCTGAATATATTCAGGAAAAAACGCATACGCCCTTTTTGGCCAACCAAGCAACCTGGAAAGGCAAATCAGCGCTACAAAGAAGTCTCGCTTCCCATCGGTGAAAAGGGCCATGCTGCAAAATGTGTCAAAACCAGAAATGCAGGACAGGCCATGGAGAAATGGCAGCCTTGCTACACTGATGGGCGGGATGTAAATTGCCAACAGCCACTCTGGAGAAGTGTACGTTGTGTCCTGAAACATCGAAAAAAAACAGCTTAGGGAGCATAGGGCACGTCCACTCATGGGCGTATAAATTGGAAAAACTAAAAATCAGCAAGACACAGGCACCGGAAAGTTTAGGGCTGCTCTGTTGACAAGAACCTCCACTTCATGACACCTTAAATATCCCAGGAAAGAGAAAAATGGATAAAGAAGTTGTGGTCCTTATGTACAATGGAATATCACTCAGACATGAAATCAGTGTCATAAGGCTAGTAGAAGCAAGATGAGTGGAGTTAGATACGACGATTCTAAGTGAAATAAGTCACACAGAAAAAGACACTTATCATAAGCTATCACTTATAGAGGGAATGTAAAAACCGCTACACTTGAACTGAATTACAAAACAGAACAGAGTCACACGTTTAGAAAACACACTATGGCTGCTTAACGGGAATGGTGAGGTGGGGTGATGCATAAAACAAGGGTTTTAAATTCGCTCAGATACCGTTCCATACACCCAATATGTAATAGACAAGACCTACTCCTTGCTCAGTGAACTGGACTCAACACCCCCTATTCACCACACAAGAATATATGTGACTAGTAAGAATCTTAAAACCTATGTATTGATATCTCTCTGGAAGTGAGTCAAGTGGGTGTAAAGCCGCATAAACACAGCCATGAAAAGCAGCTAAACCCCATTATAAAAATGAATTACTTTTAAAAACCCATAAAACAAAGACAGTGAAAGAGAGAGAAATTCTTACAAAATTCGTTCAGAGGCTGTGATGCAACCTGGATTGACCATATGAAGACCCACAGCTGGATGAGACATAAGGGTGGACACTCTTGGGGCTGAGAGGTTGGGTGTGGTTGGGTGAGCAAACGCAGACCCTTTAAAGTAATACTGCGTGGTACCCATCCCATGGGTCCCAAATCTCCAGGTTCAAGGGCATCTTCCTACATCGAAAACATGCATGAGAAACCCAGAAGATGGTACACCGTGTGATTTTGAAAGGTTTCTAAAACGCACCTCATTTCTCATCTCCTTGTGCTCGGTTTCGCCATTCCAGCTACTTTACTATCAATCTCCCTACTTGGAGAATCAGCACCTTTAACCTCCTGTCCCCTACAGGTTGCAATTTGTCCTGAGGACGAACGGGAAGAGGGGCAACCAATGAGAGACTAGATCTAGGTGTTGGGACAGGCACAGGTCACTCTATTTTCCCAACAGGAAGAAGAATTAACCACAGGCTCAGCCTGCCGCCCAGAAGCAGAATAGGGCCTGAGGCAATCCCGCGCTTTTGAGGCCAGCTCCCAAAAAAGACAGTTGAAAAATGGACCTCAGGGAAACTGCAATTCACAAACCCGCAGAGTTATAAATGATAACTCTCATCCACAGATATATTGAGGGAAGGCAACGAAGAGGATTTGAAAGCAAGGCAGAATTGCAGGAAACAGATTTCAGGAGGTAGATACGAATTGCCTTTAAAGCACATGAAAAGCGGCAAAACGTCGACAATGATGCCCTTGGCCATAAAGGGCGTATGCGTTTTTTCCTGAATATATTCAGGAAAAAACGCATACGCCCTTTTTGGCCAACCAAGCAACCTGGAAAGGCAAATCAGCGCTACAAAGAAGTCTCGCTTCCCATCGGTGAAAAGGGCCATGCTGCAAAAAGTGTCAAAACCAGAAATGCAGGACAGGCCATGGAGAAATGGCAGCCTTGCTACACTGATGGGCGGGATGTAAATTGCCAACAACCACTCTGGAGAAGTGTACGTTGTGTCCTGAAACATGGAAAAAAAACAGCTTAGGGAGCATAGGGCACGTCCACTCATGGGCGTATAAATTGGAAAAACTAAAAATCAGCAAGACACAGGCACCGGAAAGTTTAGGGCTGCTCTGTTGACAAGAACCTCCACTTCATGACACCTTAAATATCCCAGGAAAGAGAAAAATGGATAAACAAGTTGTGGTCCTTATGTACAATGGAATATCACTCAGACATGAAATCAATGTCATAAGGCTAGTAGAAGCAAGATGAGTGGAGTTAGGTACGACGATTCTAAGTGAAATAAGTCACACAGAAAAAGACACTTATCATAAGCTATCACTTATAGAGGGAATGTAAAAACCGCTACACTTGAACTGAATTACAAAACAGAACAGAGTCACACGTTTAGAAAACACACTATGGCTGCTTAACGGGAATGGTGAGGTGGGGTGATGCATAAAACAAGGGTTTCAAATTCGCTCAGATACCGTTCCATACACCCAATATGTAATAGACAAGACCTACTCCTTGCTCAGTGAACTGGACTCAACACCCCCTATTCCCCGCACAAGAATATATGTGACTAGTAAGAATCTTAAAACCTATGTATTGATATCTGTCTGGAAGTGAGTCAAGTGGGTGTAAAGCCGCATAAACACAACCATGAAAAGCAGCTAAACCCCATTATAAAAATAAATTACTTTTAAAAACCCGTAAAACAAAGACAGTGAAAGAGAGAGAAATTCTTACAAAATTCGTTCAGAGGCTGTGATGCAACCTGGATTGACCATATCTACACCCACACCTGGATGAGACATAAGGGTGGACACTCTTGGGGCTGAGAGGTTGGGTGAGGTTGTGTGAGCAAACGCAGACCCTTTAAAGTAATACTGCGTGGTACCCATCCCATGGGTCCCAAATCTCCAGGTTCAAGGGCATCTTCCTACATCGAAAACATGCATGAGAAACCCAGAAGATGGTACACCGTGTGATTTTGAAACGTTTCTAAAACGCACCTCATTTCTCATCTCCTTGTGCTCGGTTTCGCCATTCCAGCTACTTTACTAGCAATCTCCCTACTTGGAGAATCAGCACCTTTAACCTCCTGTTCCCTACAGGTTGCAATTTGTCCTGAGGATGAACGGGAAGAGGGGCAACCAATGAGAGACTAGATCTAGGTGTTGGGACAGGCACAGGTCACTCTATTTTCCCAACAGGAAGAAGAATTAACCACAGGCTCAGCCTGCCGCCCAGAAGCAGAATAGGGCCTGAGGCAATCCCGCGCTTTTGCGGCCAGCTCCCAAAAAAGACAGTTGAAAAATGGAGCTCAGGGAAACTGCAATTCACAAACCCGCAGAGTTATAAATGATAACTCTCATCCACAGATATATTGAGGGAAGGCAACGAAGAGGATTTGAAAGAAAGGCAGAATTGCAGGAAACAGATTTCAGGAGGTAGATACGAATCGCCTTTAAAGCACATGAAAAGCGGCAAAACGTCGACAATGATGCCCTTGGCCAAAAAGGGCGTATGCGTTTTTTCCTGAATATATTCAGGAAAAAACGCATACGCCCTTTTTGGCCAACCAAGCAACCTGGAAAGGCAAATCAGCGCTACAAAGAAGTCTCGCTTCCCATCGGTGAAAAGGGCCATGCTGCAAAAAGTGTCAAAACCAGAAATGCAGGACAGGCCATGGAGAAATGGCAGCCTTGCTACACTGATGGGAGGGATGTAAATTGCCAACAGCCACTCTGGAGAAGTATACGTTGTGTCCTGAAACATCGAAAAAAAACAGCTTAGGGAGCATAGGGCACGTCCACTCATGGGCGTATAAATTGGAAAAACTAAAAATCAGCAAGACACAGGCACCGGAAAGTTTAGGGCTGCTCTGTTGACAAGAACCTCCACTTCATGACACCTTAAATATCCCAGGAAAGAGAAAAATGGATAAAGAAGTTGTGGTCCTTATGTACAATGGAATATCACTCAGACATGAAATCAATGTCATAAGGCTAGTAGAAGCAAGATGAGTGGAGTTAAGTACGACGATTCTAAGTGAAATAAGTCACACAGAAAAAGACACTTATCATAAGCTATCACTTATAGAGGGAATGTAAAAACCGCTACACTTGAACTGAATTACAAAACAGAACAGAGTCACACGTTTAGAAAACACACTATAGCTGCTTAACAGGAAAGGTGAGGTGGGGTGATGCATAAAACAAGGGTTTCAAATTCGCTCAGATACCGTTCCATACACCCAATATGTAATAGACAAGACCTACTCCTTGCTCAGTGAACTGGACTCAACACCCCCTATTCCCCGCACAAGAATATATGTGACTAGTAAGAATCTTAAAACCTATGAATTGATATCTGTCTGGAAGTGAGTCAAGTGGGTGTAAAGCCGCATAAACACAGCCATGAAAGGCAGCTAAACCCCATTATAAAAATAAATTACTTTTAAAAACCCGTAAAACAAAGACAGTGAAAGAGAGAGAAATTCTTACAAAATTCGTTCAGAGGCTGTGATGCAACCTGGAATGACCATATCTAGACCCACAGCTGGATGAGACATAAGGGTGGACACTCTTGGGGTTGAGTGGTTGGGTGAGGTTGGGTGAGCAAACGCAGACCCTTTAAAGTAATACTGCGTGGTACCCATCCCATGGGTCCCAAATCTCCAGGTTCAAGGGCATCTTCCTACATCGAAAACATGCATGAGAAACCTAGATGATGGTACACCGTGTGATTTTGAAAGGTTTCTAAAACGCACCTCATTTCTCATCTCCTTGTGTTCGGGTTCGCCATTCCAGCTACTTTACTAGCAATCTCCCTACTTGGGGAATCAGCACCTTTAACCTCCTGTTCCGTTCAGGTTGCGATTTGTTCTGAGGATGAAAGGGAAGAGGGGCAACCAATGAGAGACTAGATCTAGGTTTTGGGACAGGCCCAGGTCACTGTATTTTCCCATCAGGAAGAAGAATTAACCACAGGCTCAGCCTGCACGCCGGAACCAGAATAGGGCCTGAAGCAATCCTGTGCTTTGCGGCCAGCTCCCAAGAAAGCGAGTTGAAAAATGGAGCTCAGGGGCACTGCAATTCAGAGACCTGCAGAGTTATAAATGATAACTCTTGGCCACAAATATATTGAGGGAAGGCAACCAAGAGGAGTTGAAAGCAAGGCAGAATTGCAGGAAACAGATTTCAGGAGGTAGATTCGAATCACCTTTAAAGCACATGAAAAGTGGCAAAACGTGGACAATGATGCCCTTGGCCCAAAAGGGCGTATGCGTTTTTTCCTGAATATATTCAGGAAAAAACGCATACGCCCTTTTTGGCCAACCAAGCAACCTGGAAAGGCAAATCAGCGCTATAAAGAAGTCTCGCTTCCCATTGGTCAAAGGGTCATGCTGAAAAAAGTGTAAAAACCAGAAAAGCAGGACAGTCCATGTAGAAATCGGAGCCTTGCTATGCTGATGGGCGGGATGTAATTTGCCAACAGCCACTCTGGAGAATTGTACGGTGTGTCCTGAAACATCTAAAAAACACAGCTTAGTGAGCATAGGGCACTTCAACTCATGGGCGTATAAATTGGGAAAACTAAAAATCATCAAGACACAGGCACCCCAAAATTTAGGGCTGCTCTGTTCCCAAGAACCTCCACTTCGGTACTCCTTAAACATCCCAGGAAGAGGAAAATTGATAAAGAAGTTGTGGTACTTATGTACAATGGAATATCACTCAGCCATGAAATCAATGTCATAAGGCTACTAGCAGCATGATGAGTGGATGTAGGTATGATGATTTTAAGTGAAATAAGTCACATAGAAAAAGACACTTATCAAAGACATCACTTATATAGGGAATGTAAAAATCGCTACACTTAAACTGATTTACAAAACAGAACAGAGTCACACATTTTCAAAACACACTATGGCTGCTTAACGGGAAAGGTGAGGTGGGTGATGCATAAACCCGGGATTTGAAATTAGCACAGATATCACTCCATAAATCAAATATGTAATAGACAAGACCTACTCCTTGCTCAGTGAACTGGACGCAACACCCTCTATTCACCGCACAAGAATATATCTGACTAGTAAGAATCTTAAAACCTATGTATTGATATCTCTCTTTAAGTGAGTCAAGTGGGTGTAAAGCGGGCTAAACACAGCAGTGAAAAGCAGCGAAACCCCATTTTAAAATAAATAACTTTAAAAAACCCAAAAACCTAAGACAGTGATAGAGAGAGGAAATTTTACATAATTCGTTCCTGGGCTGTGATGCAACCTTGTTTGACCATATCTAGACCCACAGCTGGATGAGAAATAAAGCTGGACACTCTTGCAGCTGAAGGTCTCTTTCCCTAGTTACCAGATTGGGGAACGTAAAAAGGCTGCTGCCCTCTGGCCGTTACCTGCAAAAGCAGCTTTAATACCTGTGTTAATGGTCACTTCATATGAACAAGTACTTCAGGGCTGTAAATGAAACCTGCCCTCAAAATGTCTTGAGGGAGGTAATGGCCAAAACTTTTCAAAATGTGACACTTACTTTAAGAAAACAATTTGAAGAACTAAGCTGTAATCACAGTTTGATAAATAAAAAGAGCATGCTTTAAAGATCAATTTCAACAGATTATGGGACACATGCAAATTCAACCACACAGAGGTATCAGCTCGCACCTGTTAGAATAACCAGCAGCAAGCAAACTACAAACAATAAATATTGAAGGCGTTTTGGAGAAATGCATACCCTCAATTTTAAGTGGGACATAACCTGGAAAGAGCCACTAATGAGAACTGAATGGTGGTGCCTTTAAAACGTACACACTGAGCTACCATATGATACAGCAAGCCCACTCCTTGGCCTATAACATAAGGAGATAGAACTGGAAAGACACAGGCAAGCAAATGTGCATTGCAGCAGTATTACAATAACCAAGACATGGAGGCAACCAAAAAGTCCATCAAGAGGTGCGTGGCCAAAGAATAACTGGTACACGTACAGATGGAATATGAGCCAGGGAAAAAAACAAAACAATGTCAATTGCAGCACTGTGTATGATTCTTGAGTTAATCAGGCAAATTGTACTAAGTCAGAAAGCAAAAGACACATATCCTATAATATCACTTATAGGTCTTAGCTAAAAATTGATACCAATGAAGATATTTCCACAGAGAAATGCAATCACAGATTCATTAAACAAACTTAGGGTTCACCAAATGGAAAGGTGTGAGGATTGGATACATTAGGATATTGGGGTTAAGATAGATATAGAAACACATGTGAAATATGTAATCACCAAAGACCTACGTAATACCAAGACAAGACTACTCAACATGGTGTCATAACCTACATGGGAAAATGATCCAAAGAAGAATAGATATATGTATATGTTTAAAAGAACCACATCTTGCACACCTAGAAGAAACAAAACATTTTAATCAAATTTGCTCTGACAAAAAATAAAAATTAAATTAAAAAAAGAACAAGAAGTAATGAGACATAAACTTAAGGGGCTTTTTGCTGGCACATTGCATTCTAATTTACAACCAGAACATGACTTCCATTAAGGCTCTGTCATCACTAATAAAGCAGCTTTATAAGCAATGTTGAAGGTAGCTTAAAAGAAGTCTCACTAATTATTGATAGTAACAAGGAAACAAAGAAAAGTAAAAGTCTCACTGCAAAAAGTATACATAGGGTAAGGATAGTAGATCAAACACTGATTACACTTCTGTAAAGAATAAAAGACAACAGTAGTATGTTTTGTTAAAAAAGAGAGGGCCCAAATAAATCTGAAATGAAAGAGATGATGTTACAACAGACACCACAGAAATACAAAGTATCCTAAGATACACACAGGGTAACTCAGGGCTCAGACTGGACAGAGCCCACTCTCCAGTCCCCTGTACATGACTTACAGGAGCCTCAGGAACTGAGGAGGGGGTCCCTGAGGAGAGGCTTAAGATAGAATATGGTAGGCATTAACATGACTGCATTCATCTTAAACATGCCTGAACTACATTCACACGAGATGATTTTGTCCTGTATGTACATCGGCACCTCTAGCCGGAACTGCAGATCTTTGGCTTCAACACCTCTACTGACAACATTAGCTTCACCTGCTGTGGACCGTCTCCTATAGGATTTCTAGAATCACAAAACATCGAAGCTTCACAGGACCCAGAGTCTGTGCGACTCCACACAGAGTCTCAGAGTCTCAACTCCACTCAGATACTCCACTCTTGGAGGGCACACACAAAGTAGTGTGTACATCAGGACCCAGGGGAAGGAGCAGTGACCCCGTAGGAGAATGACCAGAACTACCTGCTACTTTTAGAGGGTCTCCTGCAGAGGCAGCTGGTGGCTGTGGCTGTGGCTCACCGTGAGGACAACGACACTGGCAGCAGAAGTTCTGGGAAATACTCCTTGGTGTGAGCCCTCCCAGAGTCCGCCATTAGCCCCACCAAGAGCAAGGTAGGCTCCAGTGCTGGGTCGCCTCAGGCCAAACAACCAACAGGGAGGGAACCCAGCCCCATGCATCAGCAGACAAGCGGATTCAACTTTTTATTAAAGTTTTATTTAATCCGTAGACAAGCGGATTAAAGCTCTGCCCACCAAAGCAACACCCAGCTCTACCCACCACCAGTCCCTCCCATCAGGAAGCTTGCACAAGTCTCTAAGATAGACTCATCCACCAGAGAGCAGACAGCAGAAGCAAGAAGAACTACAATTCTGCAGCCTGTGGAAGGAAAACCACATTCACAGGAAGATAGATAAAATGAAAAGGCAGAGGACTTTATACCAGATCAAGGAACAAGATAAAACCCCAGAAAAAAAACGAAATGAGGTGGAGATAGGGAACCTTCCAGAAAAAGAATTCAGAATAATGATAGTGAAGTTGAGCCAAGACCTTAGAAAAAGAAAGGAGGCAAAGATCGAGAAGACACAAGAAATGCTTAACAAAGACCTAGAAGAATTAAGGAACAAACACCTAGAAGAATTAAAGAACAAACAAACAGAGGTGAACAATGTAATAACTGAAATGAAAAATACACTAGAAGGAATCAGTAGCAGAATAACTGTGGCAGAAGAACGGATAAGTGGCCTGGAAGACAGAAAGGTGGAAATCACTGCCATGGAACAGAATAAAGAAAAAGAATGAAAATAAATGAAGACACCCCAAGAGTCCTCTGGGACAACATTAAACGCAACAACATTCGCATTATAGGGGTCCCAGAAGGAGAAGAGAGAGAGAAAGGACCCGAGAATATATTTGAAGAGATTATGGTCAAAAACTTCCCTAGCATGGGAAAAGAAATAGCCACCCAAGTCCAGAAGCACAGAGTGTCCCAGGCAGGAGAAACCAAAGGAGAAAAATGACAAGACACATAGTAATCAAATTGACAAAAATTAACGACAAAGAAAAATTATTGAAAGCAGCAAGGGAAAAATGACAAATAACATACAAGGGAAATCCCATAAGGATAACAGCTGATTTCTCAGCAGAAAATCTACAAGCCAGAAGGAAGTGGCATGATAAATTTAAAGTGATGAAAGGGAAGAACCTACAACCAAGAGTACTGCACCCTGCAAAGAGCTCATTCAGATTTGATGGAGAAATCAAAAGCCTTACAGACAAGCAAAAGCTAAGAGAATTCAGCACCATGCAACCAGCTCTACACCAAATGCTAAAAGAACTTCTCTAAGTGGGAAACACAAGAGAAGAAAAGGACCCACCAAGACAAACCCATAACAATTAAGAAAATAGTAGTAGGAACATACATATCGATAATTACCTTAAACGTGAATGCACTAAATGTTCCAACCAAAAGACATAGACTGGCTGAATGGATACAAAAACAAGACCCATATATATGCTGTCTACAAGAGACCCATTTCAGACCTAGGGACACATACAGACTGAAAGTGAGGCGATGGAAAAATATATTCTATGCTAATGAAAATCAAAAGAAAGCTGGAGTAGCAATACTCATATCAGATAAAATAGACTTTAAAATAAAGAATGTTACAAGAGACAAGGAAAGACGCTACATAATGGTCAAGGGATCAAACCAAGAAGAAGACATAACAATTATAAATATATATGTACCCAACATAGGAGCACCTCAATGTATAAGGCAACTGCTAACAGCTATAAAAGAGGAAATCGACAGTAACACAATAATAGCGGGGGACTTTAACAGCTCACTTACACCAGTGGAGATCAGCCAGACAGAAAATTAATAAGGAAACACAAGCTTTAAATGACACAATAGACCAGATAGAGTTCATTGATATTTATAGGACATTCCATCCAAAAACAGCAGATTACACGTTCTTCTCAACTGCACACGGAATATTCTCCAGGATAGATCACATCTTGGGTCACAGATAAAGCCTCAGTAAATTTAAGAAAACTGAAATCATATCAAGCAGGTGTTCCGACCACAATGCTATGAGATTAGAAATCAATTACACGGAAAAAACCGTAAAAAACACAAACACATGGAGGCTAAACAATACGTTACTAAATAACCAAGAGATCACTGAGGAAATCAAAGGGGAAATCAAAAACTACCTAGAGACAAATGACAACAAAAACACGATGACCAAAACCTATGGGATGCAGCAAAAGGGGTTCTAAGAGGGAAGTTTATAGCAATACAAGCCTACCTCAAGAAACAAGAAAAATCTCAAATAAACAATCTAACCTTACACCTAGAGGAAGTAGAGAAAGAAGAACAAAACCCAAAGTTAGTAGAAGGAAAGAAATCCTAAAGATCAGAGCAGAAATAAATGAAATAGAAACAAAGAAAACGGAAGCAAAGATCAACAAAACTAAAAGCTGGTTCTTTGAGAAGATAAGCAAAAATGATCAACCTTTAGCCAGACTCAAGAAAAAGAGGGAGAGGATGCAAATCAACAAAATTAGAAGTGAAAAAGGAGAAGTTACAACAGACACCACAGGAATACAAAGCATCCTAAGAGACTACTACAAGCAACTCTGTGCCAATAAAATGGACAATCTGGAAGAAATGGACAAATTCTTAGAAAGGGATAACCTTCAAAGATTGAACCAGGAAGAAATAGAAAATATGAACAAACCTATCACTAGCAATGAAATTGAAACTGTGATTAAAAATCTTCCAACAAACAAAAGTCCAGAACCAGATGGCATCACAGGTGAATTCTATCAAACATTTAGAGAAGAGCTAACACCCAACCTTCTCAAATTCTTCAAAACAATTGCAGGGGAAGGAACACTCCCAAACTCATTCTATGAGACCACCATCACCCTGATACCAAAATCAGACAGAGATACTACAAGGAAAGAAAATTATAGACCAATATCACTGATGAATATAGATGTAAAAATCCTCAACAAAATACTAGCAAACAGAATCGAACAACAGATTAAAAGGATCATACACCATGATCAAGTGGGGTTTTTTCCCAGGGATGCAAGGATTCTTCAATATACACAAATCAATGTGATACACCATATTAACAAATTGTAGAATAAAACCATATGATCATCTCAATAGATGAAGGAAAAGATTTTGAGAAAATTCAACACTCATTTACGATAAAAACTCTGCAGAGTGTGGGCATAGAGGGAAACTACCTCAACATAATAAAGGCCATATATGACAAACCCACAGCAAACAGCATTCTCAATGGTGAAAAACTGAAAGCGTTTCCTCTAAGATCAGAAACAAGACGAGGATGCCCACTCTCACCACTGCTATTCAACATAGTTTTGGAAGTCCTAGCCATGGCAATCAGAGAAGAAAAAGAAATAAAAGGAATACAAAAAGGAAAAGAAGAAGTAAAATTGTCACTGTTTGCAGATGACATGATATCATAGATAGAGAATCCTAAAGACGCCACCAGAAAACCACTGGAGCTAATCAATGAATTTGGTAAAGTTGCAGGATACAAAATTAATGCACAGAAATTGCTTGCATTCCTATACACTAACAATGAAAGATCAGAAAGAGAAATTAAGGAAACAATCCCATTACCACTGCAACAAAAAGAATAAAATACCTAGGAATAAACCTACCTAAGGAAGTAAAAGACCTGTACTCAGAAAACTATAAGACACTGATGAAAGAAATCAAAGATGATATAAACAGATGGAGACATATACCATGTTCTTGGATTAGAAGAATCAATATTGTGAAAATGACTATACTACCCAAAGCAATCTACAGATTCAATGCAATCCCGATCAAAATACCTTTGGCATTTTCTACAGAACAAGAAAAAAAAATCTTAAAATTTATAGGGAGACACAAAAGACCCTGGATAGCCAAAGCAGTCTTGAGGGGGAAAAAAAGAGCTGGAGGAATCAGACTTCCAGACTTCAGACTATATTACAAAGCTACAGAAATCAAGATAATATGGTACTGACACAAAAACAGAAATATAGGTCAATAGAACAGGATAGAAAGCACAGAGATAAACCCACGTACCTATGGTTAACTAATCTATGACAAAGGAGGCAAGGGTATACAATGGAGAAAAGACAGTGTCTTCAGTAAGTGGTGGGGGGAAAACTGGACAGCTACATGTAAAAGAATGAAATTAGTACACTCCCTAACACCATACACAAAAATAACTCAAAATGGATTAGAGACCTAAATATAAGACCAGCCACTATAAAACTCTTAGAAGAAAACATAAGCAGAACAGTCTATGACATAAATCACAGCAAGATCCTTTTTGACCCACCTCCTAGAGAAATGGAAATAAAAACAAAAATTAAAAAATGGGACCAAATGAAACATAAATTCTTTTGCACAGCAAAGGAAAACTTAAGCAAGATGAAAAGACAACCATCAGAATGGGAGAAAATATTTTCAAATGAAGCAAATGGCAAAGGATTAATCTACAAAAAGCAGCTCATGTAGCTCAATATCACAAAACCAAACAACCCAATCCAAAAATGGGCAGAAGACCTAAATAGACATTTCTCCAAAGAAGATATACAGGTTGCCAACAAACACATGAAAGGATGCTGAACATCACTAATCATTGGAGAAATGCAAATCAAAACTACAGTGAGGTATCACCTCACACCAGTCAGAATGGCCATCATCAAAAAATCTACCAACAGTAAATGCTGGAGAGGCATTTATTGGAGAAAAAGGAACCCTCTTGCACTGTTGGTGGGAATGTAAATTGATATAGCCACTAGGGAGAACGGTATGGGGCTTCCTTAAAAACTAAAAATAGAACTACCATACAACCCAGCAAACCCACTCCTGGACATTTACCCTGAGCAAACCATAATTCAAAAAGAGTCATGTACCACAATGTTCACTGTAGCTCTATTTACAATAGCCAGGACATGGAAGCAAACTAAGTGTCCATCAACAGATAAATGGATAAAGAAGATGTGGCACATATATACAATGGAACATTATTCAGCCATAAAAAGAAACGAAATTGAGTTATTTTTAGTGAGGTGGATGGATCTAGAGTCTGTCCTACAGAGTGAAGTAAGTCAGAAAGAGAAAAACAAATACCGTATGCTAACACATATATATGGAATCTAAAAAAAAAAAAGTTTATGAAGAACCTAGGGGCAGGAAAGGATTAAGGACACAGACGTAGAGAAAGGACTTGAGGACATGGGGAGAGGGAAGGGTAAGCTGGGACAAAGTGAGAGAGTGGTATGGACATATATACACTACCAAATGTAAAATTGATAGCTACTGGGAAGCAGCCACATAGCACAGGGAGATCAGCTCTGTGCTTTGTGACCACCTAAAAGGGTGGGATAAGGGAGTGAGAGGGAGGTGCAAGAGGGAGGGGATATGGTGTTATATGTATACGCATAGCTGATTCACTTTTTTATACAGCAGAAACTAACACACAATTGTAAAGCAATTATACTCCAATAAAGATGTAAAAGAAAAAAAAAAAAAAAGAAAGCCCAGAGATAAACCTACACACCTATGGCCCACTAATCTATGACAAAGGAGGCAAGGGTATACAATGGAGAAAAGACAGTCTCTTCAATAAGTGGTGCTGGGAAAAATGGACAGTTACATGTAAAAGAATGAAATTAGAACACTCCCTAACACCATACACAAAAAATAAACTCCAAATGGATTAGAGACCGAAATGTAAGACCGGACACTATAAAACTCTTAGAGGAAAACATAGGAAGAATACTCTTTGACATAAATCACAGCAAGATCTTTTTTGATCCACCTCCTAGAGTAATGGAATAAAAAAAAAAAAACAAAAACAAATGGGAGCAAATGAAACCTAAAAGCTTTTGCAAAGCAAAGGAAACTACAAACAAGACGAAAAGACAACCCTCAGAATGGGAGAAAATATTTGCAAACGAATCAATGGACAAAGGATTAATCTCCAATGTATATAAACAGCTCATGCAGCTCAACAGTAAAAAAACAAACAAACCAATCCAAAAATGGGCAGATGACGTAAATAGACATTTGTCCCAAGAAGACATACAGATGACCAAGAAACACATGAAAAGCTACTCAACATCACTAATTATTAGAGAAATATAAACCAAAACTACAATGAGGTATCACCTCACACGAGTTAGAATGGGCATCATCAGAAAATCTACAAACAACAAATGCTGGAGAGGGTGTGGAGAAAAGGGAACCCTCTTACACTATTTGTGGGAATGTAAATTGATACAGTCACTATGGAGAACAGTATGGAGGTTCCTTAAAAAACTAAAAATAGAATTACCATATGACCCAGCAATCCCACTACTGGCCATATACCCAGAGAAAACCATAATTCAAAAAGACATATTCACCACAATATTCATTGCAGCACTATTTACAATAGCCAGGTCATGGAAGCAACCTAAATGCCCATAGACAGACGAACGGAAAAGATGTGCTACATATATAAAATGGAATATTACTCAGCCATAAAAAGGAATGAAATTGGGTCATTTGTAGAGACGTGGATAGATCTAGAGACTGTCATACAGAGTGAAGTAAGTCAGAAAGAGAAAAACAAATATCGTATATTAACGCATACATGTAGAACCTAGAAAAATGGTAAAGATGAACTGGTTTGCAAGGCAGAAATAGAGACACAGATGTAGAGAACAAATGTATGGACACCAAGGGGGGAAAGTGGCAGGGTGGTGGTGGTGGGATGAATTGCGACCCTGGGATTGACATATATACACTTATATGTATAAAATAGATAACCAATAAGAGCCTGCTGTATAAAAAAATGAATAAAATAAATTCAAAAATTAAAAAATAAATAATACTTAAGAAAATAAAACAGAAAAAAAAGTTCTGTCCTTCCCATAGACGTATTTATATGAATGAATGATTTCCATGCTTATATCCATAAATACAAAAAGAGGAATAAAACTTACTTTGACCCAAAAAAGAAAAAAAAAAAAACTGAACCCACTGGTCATACAGAGGAAAACCCTATCAGCGCACTTGCTCCAGTGGTAAACAATTCTTAAGTTGGTCACAGGTGGGGAATCATCTCCCATGCAGCCAGCAGCCCCCACACAAGGAGCGTCCTCATTGCAAAGCTGGGGGACTGTGAGGAGGCGTCTCTGACTAAACGTGAGCTGAGCCCCAGGCCAGCTGCTGCTGAACTTTTCCCACCGTTCCCAGGTAAAACACCTGAATGTGTGCAAAGACTAAAAACTAGAGGAAGGGGCTTGGAGTCACACCAGCAACAGCACGCAGGCCGACTTGGTGCCTGCAGGCCAGCCAGGATGGTCCTGGCCCCGGGCGCTCGTCTGGAAACTTTCCATTTCCCTGCCTGAGGTACCCCTCCTGTCCCGGCCCCCACTGCTTTTTTCCTTCCTTACCTCTGCCCGGGGAGAAATTCCAGCAGCAAGTATGGGTGACACATCCTCTTCTTTAGCAGGTGGCAGCCCGGCAACTCCTGCAGAAAGTCCAGTAGAGCCCCAGTCACAACGGGCCACTCATAGAGCCGTGGGCCCTACTGCCTCCCACCAGCCCAACCCCGAGACTGCTGATGGGGCAGAGAATATGGCGTCAGGCACAGCTGCAGAAGCTTTTGCTGCCTGGAGGGGTGTTTATATTGACCTCAACCCAGGCACACCTGGGAAGGGCTGGCCGGCCGGGTCAGGCTGCCCAGGTCAGCCAATCCTCGCCCCTCAGGGGCTCAGATTTGCAGAAAATGGGCCTTGCTGCACCGGCCAGATCCAAGGAACAGGTGTAGGGTCCCGAGAGTCAGGATAGATAAGGGGCGGCAGCCCTGGCTTGTTTTCTAATCATTTTATCTGGTCCATGAGTGGGAGACAACTTCAAGAAGACCCTCTGCTAATGAGAGGAACCCAGGAGTCAGGGAGAGGAGGGGTGGTGGGTGGAGACAGAGGCCTGGTGCCCCGGCTGCTGTGGAAGCCCCTGGAAGACCAGGCAGAGGGAGGTCGCACAGAGTGAAGCCTAGGGTCACAGACCTGTTGGAGCTGCTGTTTATTAGTTCAAGCTCTGCTCTGAGGTGCTCTGTGTCAGCTCTGAGTGACAGGTGTGCTGGGGGTGCTCTGCAATGAGGGCTATGTGCACAGTTCCTGTGTGCCCAGCCCTGTCGGGGTACCTGTCCACGGGAGCTCCATATCCAGGGAGGGGCCTGCCCACGAGAGCCCCGTGGGCTGCTGGGTACCTGCCCAGGTGAGCTCCATATCCTGGGAGGGGCCTAACCACCACAGCCCCGTGGGCTGCTGGGTACCTGCCCAGGTGAGCTCCATATCCTGGGAGGGGCCTGACCACCAGAGCCCCATGGGCTGCTGGGGACCTGGTAGAGGACGCCAGGACAGTCAGTGAAGCCACAGAGGATATACATCTAGTAGTTCCTAATTCCTACACCCTGCTGGTCATTCTACCATCCACCAGGACATGGTATTCTGTATTAGACTTCAATGATGCCTTCTTCTGTATTCCATTCGTCCCAGAGTCACAAGAAATTTTGGCTGTGAGTGGCAGGACTCAACATACAACAAAAACAATACTGCTGGGCCGTCCTGCCCCAGGGGTTCAAAAATTCCCACACCATCTTTGGGGAAACGTTAGCTAAAGACCTAAAAGATCTACCTCTGGAGAAGGGAACCCTCCTTCAATATGCAGATGACATTCTGATCACCAGCCCGACTAAGGAGACCTCTGAACTACCTAGCCAATAAAAGATAGAAGGTGTCCAAGAAAAAGGCTCAAATATCACAAACTAAGGTGACCTTCTTGGGCTTCATTCGCTCAGAAGGTCGGAGAAGCCCACCCCAGGAAAGGGAAGAAGCCATTTGCAGCCTCACCCTTCCTGAAACTAGAAGACAGCTTAGGGGTTCCTGGGGAGACCGGGGTTTGCTGCATCTGGATCCCTAACTACAGTCTAATAGCTGGGCCTCTATATGAAACACTGAAAGGAAAAGATGATGATCCTTTTGAATAGAATCCAGAAGCGGCCTTTCAAGAATGGAAAGAGCAGTCAGTTCAGACCCGTGCCCTGGACCTCCCTAAGTTAGCTAAACCCTTTGACCTTTACATTCCTGGTCCAAGGCGAATCGCCCTTGGAGTATTAGTGCAAAAACTGGGACCACTTGAAATGGAACAATGCAAGAATGCCCTCCAGGCATTGGCCAGCCACCCCATCCGACCAGGATACTGGGGGTATCTAAAAACCTGGAAATCAGCAGCCCACAAGGCCAGCTCCCTCCTAAGGGAAAAGGACGCCACTTGGTGATCCTAACCACCCACCATGCCCTGAAGTTGCAGGGATTGCTCCGTGGGCACAATGACCTCGAGTGAGGAGGCCCTCCAACACCAACCTCCAGAGAGACAACCTGGGGCAATGGGCCCCCATGATGACTCGTGTGACCATCACTTGACCTGGAGCTTCTCTCAGAAAACAACAAGAGTGTGCCCCAAAAGAGCAGACTATTGCTTACAGGACTTACTGCACCCAGAGCGGAGCTAATAAACTTGGTAGGGGAACCGTAAATAACGCTGCCACCATAGAAAAGCCTACAGACACCGCGGTGACGGCGGCCAATGAGACCGGCTGTACTCCTGGCTACTTCAAAAGGCCGTTGACTGAGTGGCCATCATGGTCCTGGATCACCACCGGCCCTGGACTGTCTGGGAGTTGAGCAAGCAGGGCTCTGACACCTGGTGCTGCTTGTACGTTAATTCAGTGGCCTAACTGAAGAAAGCGCAGACTACTGGTCAGAGCATCTAGGCTGGCAGAAACCGTCAGCCTAAGGGGGCCGAACCAATGTGGAGCAGGGTAAAACGGCCCACCCCCCCCCCCAGCGTCTCTGCACATCTCTTTCCTGGACCCTTAAAGATCATTAGAATCTATAAAACTTCCAATGCTGGTGCTCAGGCAGACGAGCAGTGAGGGAGGAGGCCTGGGGACAATCAACCTCACATGGAGGCTGCTTGGGAGAAGTCCTCCCCCTCGCCCCGGGTATGAGGACACCCAACTCAGCACGAAGCATTTACAGAAGAGGTGTATGCACCCTCAGCACCCCAAGAATGAGGAATGGGACAAAAGGCAGAGGAGGGCTTTGTCACTGGCAAAGCCCATGAAAAATTCCTGGGAGATGAAAATAGAATCTGGGCAATAAAATAAAGTCTAACCATTTTTTCCTTTGTGCTTTGTCTAATTTCACTTGCTCCTAGGTTTCCACATGCAGAGGTCCCACACCCGACACTTCAGACCCGATTTCCTAGTGCAAAATGGCTGGGCCGACACCTCAGCTCGTGGGGTCCCGTGCAGACTCTGCGACATAGAGCCTGAGCTCCAGCCAACCCGGCCCTCGAGAGCTCTACCCCCTCCCTCCTGCTGACGCTGCCAGGATCTCTACACAGCAGCCCGGCCCACAACCCGCAAGGGAGCACACACTCTCACCTCTCCATTCTCTGATCAAAATATAAAGTTTTCCTTTGCTTCTGAACCAAAGTCAGTCTCGATCTGTTGGCTCCAATGACACTGGGCAGGGAGACCCTTGTTGGGACCCACTCTGCAGGATCAGTAACAGAATTTGAGAACATTGTAACTTCAAAGAACAGATGTGTGAGCCAAACTGTAATTAACATAAAGCAGTGTATAAGGCTCGTGTAAAATAAGATGTTTCTAACACTTCCATTTGATATTTCCATCACTTTATTATAAGCAAGTTCAGTGGAGGGGTTTGTCTTATTTGTCAGGTCAACAGTAGAGAAATGCAGTGATTTCTTTCCAAGGATGGACATCTAATAATCTTGGTTGAAGTTTCAACCTTGTTTTGAATGATTTTCCATTGAAAATGATACCTCTCTTTCAGCTCCTAGATTTCTGAGAAGTATAAAATCTTATATTTTTTTATTACCAAAGGGGAAAGGTGGGAGGAGGGATAAATTAACAGTTTCAGATTAACATATACACACTGCTATGTATAAAATATATCATCAACAAGGAACTACTGTATAACACAGGGAACTATACTCAATATTTTGTAATGACCCCTAAGGGGAAATAATCTGAAAAACAATAGATATCTATATCGACATCATCTATCAACTACAGATAAAATGGAAACTAAAGGAGGCCGATGGTGAGCGTTTCTGAACCTGAAGACTTCAATCATCTAAAGTTCGGACTCTGACTAAGGCCCAAGTCCCTTAAAGAACACACATGTACCAGTAGCTTAAAAATTCCCCAGATTGGAGTTCGGGGAGACACTGATTTGGAAAAATCCCTGGTGTTCTCCTTACATACACGGGACCTTTCCTACAGCTAAAACATGCCTGTGACACCCAGAAGATGGAACACGGTTGGATCAGGGAGATTTTGGAAAAGGCACAAAAACTCCTAATTTCCTGGTTGTTGGGTTCACCCCTCCAGCCTTTTTCCTTAAAATCTCCCCACTTGAGGATGTCAGCACCTTCAACATCCAGTTGCACAAAATTTGGAATTTTTCCAAAGGAAGAAGGGGAAGGAGGAGAAACAAGGAGAGCCAAGCCCTAAATGTTCGGACAGGAACATGTCACTCTACTTTCCAATCAGGAAGAAGAATTAAGCAAAGGCTTAGCCTGCCACCGGGAACCAGAGTAGGGCCAGAAGCAAACCAGCGGTTCTGCGGACAGCTCCCAAAAAAGCGAGTTGAAAAATGGAGGTCAGGGGCACTGCAATTCACAAACCTGCAGAGTTATAAATTATAACTATCGTCCAAAATTATATTGAGGGAAGTCAATGAACAGGATTGGAAAGGAAGGCAGAATTGCAGGAAACAGATTTCAGGAGTCAGATTCGAATAGCCCCTAAAGCACATGAAAAGCGGCCAAACGTCGACAATGATGCACAAGGCCAAAAAGAGCATATGTGTTTTTTTCTGAATAAATTCAGGAAAAAACGCATAGGCCCTCTTTGGCCAACCAAGCAAGCCGGAAATAAAATTCAGCACTACAAAGAAGTCTCACTTCCCATCGGTCAAAAGCGCCTTCCTAAAAAAGTGTAAAAAAAAAATACTGGAGAGGCCAGGGAGGACAGGGAGCATTGTTACACTGATGGTCGGGATGTAAATTGCCAATGGCGACTCTGGAGAAGGGTATGGTATTTCCTAAAACATCTAAAAAACACAGCTAGAGAGAAAGGGGCACATCCATTCATGGGCGTATAAATTGGAAAAATAAAAATCAAAAAGACACAGGCACCCAGAAGTTAAAGGGCTGCTCTGGTTACAAGAACCTCCACTTGTGTACATCTTAAATATCCCAGGGATGAAAAAAATGGTAAAGAAGTTGTGGTCCTTATGTACAATGGAATATCATTCAGCCATGAAATCAATGTCCTAAGGCTAGTAGCAGCATGATGAGTGGATTTAGGTACGACGATTCTAAGTGAAATAAGTCACACAGAAAAACACACTTATCATTAGATATCACTTAGAGAGGGAATGTAAAAACTGATACCCTTGAACTGAATTACAAAACAGAACAGAGTCACACATTTTGAAAACACACTATGGCTGCTTAACGCGAAAGGTGAGGTGGGGTGATGCATAAAACAAGGGTTTCAAATTAGCTCAGATACCGTTCCATAAACCAAATATGTAATAGACAAGACCTACTCCTTCCTCAGTGAACTGGACTCAACACCCCCTATTCACCGCACAAGAATATATCTGACTAGTAAGAATCTGAAAACCTATGTATTGATCTCTCTCTGGAAGAGAGTCAAGTGAGTGTAAAGTGGCATAAACACAGCCGTGAAAAGCAGCTAACCCCCATTTTAAAAATAAATTACCTTTAAAAACCCGTGAAACAAAGACAGGGAAAGAAAGAGAAATTCTTACAAAATTCGTTCAGGGGCTGTGATGCAACCTGGATTGACCATATCTAGACCCACAGGTGATTGAGACATAAAGGTGGGCACTCATGGGGCTGAGACTTTGGGTGAGGTTGGGTGAGCAAACGCAGACCCTTTAAAATAATACTGCGTGGTACCCATCCCATGGGTCCCAAATCTCCAGGTTCAAGGGCATCTTCCTACATTGAAAACATGCATGAGAAACCCAGAAGATGGTACACTGTCTGATCGGGAAAGGCTTCTGAAACGCACCTCATTTCTCATCTCCTTGTGCTAGGGTTCGCCTTTCCAGCCACTTTACTAGGAATCTCCCTACTTGGGGAATAAGCACCTTTAACCTCCTCTTCTCTGCAGGTTGCAATTTGTCCTGAGGATGAACGGGAAGAGGGGGAACCAATGAGAGACTAGATCTAGGTGTTGTGACAGGCACAGGTCACTCTATTTTCCCATCAGGAAGAAGAATTAACCACAGGCTCAGCATGCCCCCCGGAACCAGAATAGGGCCTGAAGCAATCCTGCGCATTTGCGGCCAGCTCCCAAAAAATCCAGTTGAAAAATGGAGCTCAGGGACACTGCAATTCACAAACCTGCAGAGTTATAAATGATAAGTCTCGTACACAAATATATTGAGGGAAGGCAATGAAGAGGATTTGAAAGCAAGGCAGAATTGCAGGAAACAGGTATCAGGAGGTAGATTCGAATCGCCTTTAAAGCACATGAAAAGGGGCAAAACGTGGACAATGATGCCCTTGGCCTAAAAGGGCATATACGTTTTTTCCTGAATATATTCAGGAAAAAACGCATACGCCCTTTTTGGCCAACCAAGCAACCTGGAAAGGCAAATCAGCGCTACAATGAAGTCTCGCTTCCCATCGTTCAAAGGCCGTGCTGAAAAAAGTGTCAAAACCAGAAATGCAGGACAGGCCATGGAGAAATGGCAGCCTTGCTACGCTGATGGGCGGGATGTAAATTGCCAACAGCCACTCTGGAGAAGTGTACGGTGTGTCCTGAAACATCTAAAACACACTGCTTAGAGAGCACAGGGCACTTCCACTCATGGGTGTGTAAATAGGGAAAACTAAAAATCAGCAAGACACAGGCACCCCAAAATTTAGGGCTGCTCTGTTGACAAGAACCTCCACTTCATGACTCCTTAAATATCCCAGGAAATATTAAAATGGATAAAGATGTTGAGGTCCTTATGTACAATGGAATTTCACTCAGCCATGAAATCAATGTCCTAAGGCAAGTAGCAGCATGATGAGTGGATTTAGGTATGACGATTGTAAGTGAAATAAATCACACAGAAAAAGACACTTATTATAAGATATCACTTATAGAGGGAATGTAAAAACCGTTACCATTGAACTGAATTACAAAACAGAACAGAGTCACACATTTTGAAAACACACTATGGCTTCTTAACGGGAAAGGTGAGGTGGGGTGATGCATAAAACAAGGGTTTCTAATTAGCTCAGATACCGTTCCATAAACCCAATATGTACTAGACAAGACCTACTCCTTGCTCAGTGAACTGGACTAAACACCCACTATTCACCGCACAAGAATATATCTGACTAGTAAGAATCTTAAAACCTATGTATTGATATCTGTCTGGAAGTGAGTCAAGTGGGTGTAAAGCCGCATAAACACAGCAGTGAAAAGCAGCTAAAGCCCATTATAAAAATCAATTGCTTTTAAAAACCCATGCAACAAAGAGAGTGAAAGAGAGAGAAATTCTGACACAATTCGTTCAGGGGCTGTGATGCAACCTGGATTTACCATATCTAGACCCACAGCTAGATGAGACATAAGGGTGGACACTCTTGGGGCTGAGAGGTTTGGTGAGGTTGGGTGAGCAAATGCAGACCCTTTAAAGTAATACTGCGTGGTACCCGTCCAATGGGTCCCAAATCTCCAGGTTCAAGGGCATCTACCTACATCGAAAACATGTACTAGAAACCCAGAAGATGGTACACCGTCTGATTGGGAAAGGTTTCTAAAAGGCACCTCATTTCTCATCTCCTTGTGCTCGGGTTCGCCATTCCATCCACTCTACTAGCAATCTCCCCCCTTGGAGAATCAGCACCTTTAACCTCCTGTTCTGTACAGGTTGCAATTTGTCCTGAGAATGAACGGGAAGTGGGGGAACCAATGAGAGACTTGCTCTAGGTTTTGTGACAGGCACAGGTCAATCTTTTTTCCCATTAGGAAGAAGAATTAACCACAGGCTCAGCCTGCCCCACAGAACCAGAAGAGGGTCTGAAGCAATCCTGCGCTTTTGCGGCCAGCTCCCAAAAAAGCCCGTTGAAAAATGGAGCACATAAGCACTGCAATTCACAAACCTGCAAAGTTATAAATGATAACTCTCGTCCACAAATATATTGAGGGAAGGCAATGAAGAGGATTTGAAAGCAAGGCAGAATTGCAGGAAACAGATTTCAGGAGGTAGATTCAAATCGATTTGAAAGCACATGAAAAGCGGCAAAAGGTCGACAATGATGCCCTTGGTCAAAAAGGGCGTATGCGTTTTTTCCTGAATATATTCAGGAAAAAACGCATACGCCCTTTTTGGCCAACCAAGCAACCTGGAAAGGAAAATCAGCGCTACAAAGAAGTCTCGCTTCCCATCGGTCATAAGGGCTATGCTGAAAAAAGTGTAAAAACCAGAAATGCAGGACAGGCCATGGAGAAATGGCAGCCTTGCTACGCTGATGGGCGGGATGTAAATTGCCAAGAGGCACTCTGGAGAAGTGTACGGTGTGTCCTGAAACATCGAAAAAACACAGGTTAGGGAGCATAGGGCACTTCCACTCATGGGCGTATAAATTGGGAAAACTAAAAATCAGCAAGACACAGGCACCCCAAAGTTTAGGGCTGCTCTGTTGACAAGAACCTCCACTTCATGACACCTTAAATATCCCAGGAAAGAGAAAAATGGATAAAGAAGTTGTGGTCCTTATGTACAATGGAATATCACTCAGACATGAAATCAATGTCATAAGGCTAGTAGAAGCAAGATGAGTGGAGTTAGGTACGACGATTCTAAGTGAAATAAGTCACACAGAAAAAGACACTTATCATAAGCTATCACTTATAGAGGGAATGTAAAAACCGCTACACTTGAACTGAATTACAAAACAGAACAGAGTCACACGTTTAGAAAACACACTATGGCTGCTTAACGGGAAAGGTGAGGTGGGGTGATGCATAAAACAAGGGTTTCAAATTCGCTCAGATACCGATCTATACACCCAATATGTAATAGACAAGACCTACTCCTTGCTCAGTGAAGTGGACTCAACACCCCCTATTCACCGCACAAGAATATATGTGACTAGTAAGAATCTTAAAACCTATGTATTGATATCTGTCTGGAAGTGAGTCAAGTGGGTGTAAAGCCGCATAAACACAGCCGTGAAAAGCAGCTAAACCCCATTATAAAAATAAATTACTTTTAAAAACCCGTAAAACAAAGACAGTGAAAGAGAGAGAAATTCTTACAAAATTCGTTCAGGGGCTGTGATGCAACCTGGATTGACCATATCTAGACCCACAGCTGGATGAGGCATAAGGGTGGACAATCTTGAGGCTGAGAGGTTGGGTGAGGTTGGGTGAGCAAACGCAGAACCTTTAAAGTAATAGTGCGTGGTACCCATCCCATGGGTCCCAAATCTCCAGGTTCAAGGGCATCTTCCTACATCGAAAACATGCATGAGAAACCCAGAAGATGGTACACCGTGTGATCGGGAAAGGTTCCTAAAACGCACCTCATTTCTCAACTCCTTGTGCTCGGGTTCGCCTTTCCACCTACTTTACTAGCAATCTCCCTACTTGGAGAATCAGCACCTTTAAGCTCCTGTTCCCTACAGGTTGCAATTTGTCCTGAGGATGAACGGGAAGAGGGGCAACCAATGAGAGACTAGATCTAGGTGTTGGGACAGGCACAGGTCACTCTATTTTCCCAACAGGAAGAAGAATTAACCACAGGCTCAGCCTGCCGCCCAGAAGCAGAATAGGGCCTGAGGCAATCCTGCGCTTTTGCGGCCAGCTCCCAAAAAACCGAGTTGAAAAATGGAGCTCAGGGACACTGCAATTCACAAACCCGCAGAGTTATAAATGATAACTATCATCCACAGATATATTGAGGGAAGGCAACGAAGAGGATTTGAAAGCAAGGCAGAATTGCAGGAAACAGATTTCAGGAGGTAGATTCGAATCGCCTTGAAAGCACATGAAAAGCGGCAAAACGTCGACAATGATGCCCTTGGCCAAAAAGGGCTTATGCGTTTTTTCCTGAGTATATTCAGGAAAACACGCATACGCCCTTTTTGGCCAACCAAGCAACCTGGAAAGGCAAATCAGCGCTACAAAGAAGGCTCGCTTCCCATCGATCAAAAGGGCCATGCTGCAAAAAGTGTCAAAACCAGAAATGCAGGACAGGCCATGGAGAAATGGCAGCCTTGCTATGGTGATGGGTGGGATGTAAATTGCCAACAGCCACTCTGGAGAAGTGTACGGTGTGTCCTGAAACATCGAAAAAACTCACCTTAGGGAGCATAGGGCACGTCCACTCATGGGCGTATAAATTGGGAAAACTAAAAATCAGCAAGACACAGGCACCCCAAAGTTTAGGGCTGCTCTGTTGACAAGAACCTCCACTTCATGACACCTTAAATATCTCAGGAAAGAGAAAAATGTATAAAGAAGTTGTGGTCCTTATGTACATTGGAATATCACTCAGACATGAAATCAATGTCATAAGGCTAGTAGAAGCAAGATGAGTGGATTTAGGTACGACGATTCTAAGTGAAATAAGTCACACAGAAAAAGACACTTATCATAAGCTATCACTTATAGAGGGAATGTAAAAACCGCTACACTTGAACTGAATTACAAAACAGAACAGAGTCACACGTTTAGAAAACACACTATGGCTGCTTAACGGGGAAGGTGAGGTGGGGTGATGCATAAAACAAGGGTTTCAAATTCGCTCAGATACCGTTCCATACACCCAATATGCAATAGACAAGACCTACCCCTTGCTCAGTGAACTGTACTCAACACCCCCTATTCCCCGCACAAGAATATATGTGACTAGTAAGAATCTTAAAACCTATGTATTGATATCTGTCTGGAAGTGAGTCAAGTGGGTGTAAAGCCGCATAAACACAACCATGAAAAGCAACTAAACCCCATTATAAAAATAAATTACTTTTAAAAACCCGTAAAACAAAGACAGTGAAAGAGAGAGAAATACTTACAAAATTCGTTCAGAGGCTGTGATGCAACCTGTATTGACCATATCTAGACCCACACCTGGATGAGACATAAGGGTGGACACTCTTGGGGCTGAGAGGTTGGGTGAGGTTGGGTGAGCAAACGCAGACCCTTTAAAGTAATACTGCGTGGTACCCATCCCATGGGTCCCAAATCTCCAGGTTCAAGAGCATCTTCCTACATCGAAAACATGCATGAGAAACCCAGAAGATGGTACACCGTGTGATTTTGAAAGGTTTCTAAAACGCACCTCATTTCTCATCTCCTTGTGCTCGGTTTCGCCATTCCAGCTACTTTACTAGCAATCTCCCTACTTGGAGAATCAGCACCTTTAACCTCCTGTTCCCTACAGGTTGCAATTTGTCCTGAGGATGAACGGGAAGAGGGGCAACCAATGAGAGACTAGATCTAGGTGTTGGGACAGGCACAGGTCACTCTATTTTCCCATCAGGAAGAAGAATTAACCACAGGCTCAGCCTGCCGCCCAGAAGCAGAATAGGGCCTGAGGCAATCCCGCGCTTTTGCGGCCAGCTCCCAAAAAAGACAGTTGAAAAATGGAGCTCAGGGAAACTGCAATTCAAAAACCTCAGAGTTATAAATGATAACTCTCGTCCACAAATATATTGAGGGAAGGCAACGAAGAGGATTTGAAAGCAAGGCAGAATTGCAGGAAACAGATTTCAGGAGGTAGATACGAATCGCCTTTAAAGCACATGAAAAGCGGCAAAACGTCGACAATGATGCCCTTGGCCAAAAAGGGCGTATGCGTTTTTTCCTGATTATATTCAGGAAAAAACGCATACGCCCTTTTTGGCCAACCAAGCAACCTGGAAAGGCAAATCAGCGCTACAAAGAAGTCTCGCTTCCCATCGGTGAAAAGGGCCATGCTGCAAAAAGTGTCAAAACCAGAAATGCAGGACAGGCAATGGAGAAATGGCAGCCTTGCTACACTGATGGGCGGGATGTAAATTGCCAACAGCCACTGTGGAGAAGTGTACGTTGTGTCCTGAAACATCGAAAAAAAACAGCTTAGGGAGCATAGGGCACGTCCACTCATGGGCGTATAAATTGGAAAAACTAAAAATCAGCAAGACACAGGCACCGGAAAGTTTAGGGCTGCTCTGTTGACAAGAACCTCCACTTCATGACACCTTAAATATCCCAGGAAAGAGAAAAATGGATAAAGAAGTTGTGGTCCTTATGTACAATTGAATATCACTCAGACATGAAATCAATGTCATAAGGCTAGTAGAAGCAAGATGAGTGGAGTTAGGTACGACGATTCTAAGTGAAATAAGTCACACAGAAAAAGACACTTATCATAAGCTATCACTTATAGAGGGAATGTAAAAACCGCTACACGTGAACTGAATTACAAAACAGAACAGAGTCACACGTTTAGAAAACACACTATGGCTGCTTAACGGGAAAGGTGAGGTGGGGTGATGCATAAAACAAGGGTTTCAAATTCGCTCAGATACCGTTCCATACACCCAATATATAATAGACAAGACCTACTCCTTGCTCAGTGAACTGGACTCAACACCCCCTATTCACCGCACAAGAATATATGTGACTAGTAAGTATCTTAAAACCTATGTATTGATATCTGTCTGGAAGTGAGTCAAGTTGGTGTAAAGCCGCATAAACACAACCATGAAAAGCAGCTAAACCCCATTATAAAAATGAATTACTTTTAAAAACCCGTAAAAAAAGATAGTGAAAGAGAGAGAAATTCTTACAAAATTCGTTCAGAGGCTGTGATGCAACCTGGATTGACCATATCTAGACCCACAGCTGGATGAGACATAAGGGTGGACACTCTTGGGGCTGAGAGGTTGGGTGAGGTTGGGTGAGCAAACGCAGACCCTTTAAAGTAATACTGCGTGGTACCCATCCCATGGGTCCCAAATCTCCAGGTTCAAGGGCATCTTCCTACATCGAAAACATGCATGAGAAACCCAGAAGATGGTACACCGTGTGATTTTGAAAGGTTTCTAAAACGCACCTCATTTCTCATCTCCTTGTGCTCGGTTTCGCCATTCCAGCTACTTTACTAGCAATCTCCCTACTTGGAGAATCAGCACCTTTAACCTCCTGTTCCCTACAGGTTGCAATTTGTCCTGAGGACGAACGGGAAGAGGGGCAACCAATGAGAGACTAGATCTAGGTTTTGGGACAGGCACAGGTCACTCTATTTTCCCAACAGGAAGAAGAATTAACCACAGGCTCAGCCTGCCGCCCAGAAGCAGAATAGGGCCTGAGGCAATCCCGCGCTTTTGCGGCCAGCTCCCAAAAAAGACAGTTGAAAAATGGAGCTCAGGGAAACTGCAATTCACAAACCCGCAGAGTTATAAATGATAACTATCATCCACAGATATATTGAGGGAAGGCAACGAAGAGGATTTGAAAGCAAGGCAGAATTGCAGGAAACAGATTTCAGGAGGTAGATTCGAATCGCCTTGAAAGCACATGAAAAGCGGCAAAACGTCGACAATGATGCCCTTGGCCAAAAAGGGCTTATGCGTTTTTTCCTGAGTATATTCAGGAAAACACGCATACGCCCTTTTTGGCCAACCAAGCAACCTGGAAAGGCAAATCAGCGCTACAAAGAAGGCTCGCTTCCCATCGATCAAAAGGGCCATGCTGCAAAAAGTGTCAAAACCAGAAATGCAGGACAGGCCATGGAGAAATGGCAGCCTTGCTATGGTGATGGGTGGGATGTAAATTGCCAACAGCCACTCTGGAGAAGTGTACGGTGTGTCCTGAAACATCGAAAAAACTCACCTTAGGGAGCATAGGGCACGTCCACTCATGGGCGTATAAATTGGGAAAACTAAAAATCAGCAAGACACAGGCACCCCAAAGTTTAGGGCTGCTCTGTTGACAAGAACCTCCACTTCATGACACCTTAAATATCTCAGGAAAGAGAAAAATGTATAAAGAAGTTGTGGTCCTTATGTACATTGGAATATCACTCAGACATGAAATCAATGTCATAAGGCTAGTAGAAGCAAGATGAGTGGATTTAGGTACGACGATTCTAAGTGAAATAAGTCACACAGAAAAAGACACTTATCATAAGCTATCACTTATAGAGGGAATGTAAAAACCGCTACACTTGAACTGAATTACAAAACAGAACAGAGTCACACGTTTAGAAAACACACTATGGCTGCTTAACGGGGAAGGTGAGGTGGGGTGATGCATAAAACAAGGGTTTCAAATTCGCTCAGATACCGTTCCATACACCCAATATGCAATAGACAAGACCTACCCCTTGCTCAGTGAACTGTACTCAACACCCCCTATTCCCCGCACAAGAATATATGTGACTAGTAAGAATCTTAAAACCTATGTATTGATATCTGTCTGGAAGTGAGTCAAGTGGGTGTAAAGCCGCATAAACACAACCATGAAAAGCAACTAAACCCCATTATAAAAATAAATTACTTTTAAAAACCCGTAAAACAAAGACAGTGAAAGAGAGAGAAATACTTACAAAATTCGTTCAGAGGCTGTGATGCAACCTGTATTGACCATATCTAGACCCACACCTGGATGAGACATAAGGGTGGACACTCTTGGGGCTGAGAGGTTGGGTGAGGTTGGGTGAGCAAACGCAGACCCTTTAAAGTAATACTGCGTGGTACCCATCCCATGGGTCCCAAATCTCCAGGTTCAAGAGCATCTTCCTACATCGAAAACATGCATGAGAAACCCAGAAGATGGTACACCGTGTGATTTTGAAAGGTTTCTAAAACGCACCTCATTTCTCATCTCCTTGTGCTCGGTTTCGCCATTCCAGCTACTTTACTAGCAATCTCCCTACTTGGAGAATCAGCACCTTTAACCTCCTGTTCCCTACAGGTTGCAATTTGTCCTGAGGATGAACGGGAAGAGGGGCAACCAATGAGAGACTAGATCTAGGTGTTGGGACAGGCACAGGTCACTCTATTTTCCCATCAGGAAGAAGAATTAACCACAGGCTCAGCCTGCCGCCCAGAAGCAGAATAGGGCCTGAGGCAATCCCGCGCTTTTGCGGCCAGCTCCCAAAAAAGACAGTTGAAAAATGGAGCTCAGGGAAACTGCAATTCAAAAACCTCAGAGTTATAAATGATAACTCTCGTCCACAAATATATTGAGGGAAGGCAACGAAGAGGATTTGAAAGCAAGGCAGAATTGCAGGAAACAGATTTCAGGAGGTAGATACGAATCGCCTTTAAAGCACATGAAAAGCGGCAAAACGTCGACAATGATGCCCTTGGCCAAAAAGGGCGTATGCGTTTTTTCCTGATTATATTCAGGAAAAAACGCATACGCCCTTTTTGGCCAACCAAGCAACCTGGAAAGGCAAATCAGCGCTACAAAGAAGTCTCGCTTCCCATCGGTGAAAAGGGCCATGCTGCAAAAAGTGTCAAAACCAGAAATGCAGGACAGGCAATGGAGAAATGGCAGCCTTGCTACACTGATGGGCGGGATGTAAATTGCCAACAGCCACTGTGGAGAAGTGTACGTTGTGTCCTGAAACATCGAAAAAAAACAGCTTAGGGAGCATAGGGCACGTCCACTCATGGGCGTATAAATTGGAAAAACTAAAAATCAGCAAGACACAGGCACCGGAAAGTTTAGGGCTGCTCTGTTGACAAGAACCTCCACTTCATGACACCTTAAATATCCCAGGAAAGAGAAAAATGGATAAAGAAGTTGTGGTCCTTATGTACAATTGAATATCACTCAGACATGAAATCAATGTCATAAGGCTAGTAGAAGCAAGATGAGTGGAGTTAGGTACGACGATTCTAAGTGAAATAAGTCACACAGAAAAAGACACTTATCATAAGCTATCACTTATAGAGGGAATGTAAAAACCGCTACACGTGAACTGAATTACAAAACAGAACAGAGTCACACGTTTAGAAAACACACTATGGCTGCTTAACGGGAAAGGTGAGGTGGGGTGATGCATAAAACAAGGGTTTCAAATTCGCTCAGATACCGTTCCATACACCCAATATATAATAGACAAGACCTACTCCTTGCTCAGTGAACTGGACTCAACACCCCCTATTCACCGCACAAGAATATATGTGACTAGTAAGTATCTTAAAACCTATGTATTGATATCTGTCTGGAAGTGAGTCAAGTTGGTGTAAAGCCGCATAAACACAACCATGAAAAGCAGCTAAACCCCATTATAAAAATGAATTACTTTTAAAAACCCGTAAAAAAAGATAGTGAAAGAGAGAGAAATTCTTACAAAATTCGTTCAGAGGCTGTGATGCAACCTGGATTGACCATATCTAGACCCACAGCTGGATGAGACATAAGGGTGGACACTCTTGGGGCTGAGAGGTTGGGTGAGGTTGGGTGAGCAAACGCAGACCCTTTAAAGTAATACTGCGTGGTACCCATCCCATGGGTCCCAAATCTCCAGGTTCAAGGGCATCTTCCTACATCGAAAACATGCATGAGAAACCCAGAAGATGGTACACCGTGTGATTTTGAAAGGTTTCTAAAACGCACCTCATTTCTCATCTCCTTGTGCTCGGTTTCGCCATTCCAGCTACTTTACTAGCAATCTCCCTACTTGGAGAATCAGCACCTTTAACCTCCTGTTCCCTACAGGTTGCAATTTGTCCTGAGGACGAACGGGAAGAGGGGCAACCAATGAGAGACTAGATCTAGGTTTTGGGACAGGCACAGGTCACTCTATTTTCCCAACAGGAAGAAGAATTAACCACAGGCTCAGCCTGCCGCCCAGAAGCAGAATAGGGCCTGAGGCAATCCCGCGCTTTTGCGGCCAGCTCCCAAAAAAGACAGTTGAAAAATGGAGCTCAGGGAAACTGCAATTCACAAACCCGCAGAGTTATAAATGATAACTATCATCCACAGATATATTGAGGGAAGGCAACGAAGAGGATTTGAAAGCAAGGCAGAATTGCAGGAAACAGATTTCAGGAGGTAGATTCGAATCGCCTTGAAAGCACATGAAAAGCGGCAAAACGTCGACAATGATGCCCTTGGCCAAAAAGGGCTTATGCGTGTTTTCCTGAGTATATTCAGGAAAACACGCATACGCCCTTTTTGGCCAACCAAGCAACCTGGAAAGGCAAATCAGCGCTACAAAGAAGGCTCGCTTCCCATCGATCAAAAGGGCCATGCTGCAAAAAGTGTCAAAACCAGAAATGCAGGACAGGCCATGGAGAAATGGCAGCCTTGCTATGGTGATGGGTGGGATGTAAATTGCCAACAGCCACTCTGGAGAAGTGTACGGTGTGTCCTGAAACATCGAAAAAACTCACCTTAGGGAGCATAGGGCACGTCCACTCATGGGCGTATAAATTGGGAAAACTAAAAATCAGCAAGACACAGGCACCCCAAAGTTTAGGGCTGCTCTGTTGACAAGAACCTCCACTTCATGACACCTTAAATATCTCAGGAAAGAGAAAAATGTATAAAGAAGTTGTGGTCCTTATGTACATTGGAATATCACTCAGACATGAAATCAATGTCATAAGGCTAGTAGAAGCAAGATGAGTGGATTTAGGTACGACGATTCTAAGTGAAATAAGTCACACAGAAAAAGACACTTATCATAAGCTATCACTTATAGAGGGAATGTAAAAACCGCTACACTTGAACTGAATTACAAAACAGAACAGAGTCACACGTTTAGAAAACACACTATGGCTGCTTAACGGGGAAGGTGAGGTGGGGTGATGCATAAAACAAGGGTTTCAAATTCGCTCAGATACCGTTCCATACACCCAATATGCAATAGACAAGACCTACCCCTTGCTCAGTGAACTGTACTCAACACCCCCTATTCCCCGCACAAGAATATATGTGACTAGTAAGAATCTTAAAACCTATGTATTGATATCTGTCTGGAAGTGAGTCAAGTGGGTGTAAAGCCGCATAAACACAACCATGAAAAGCAACTAAACCCCATTATAAAAATAAATTACTTTTAAAAACCCGTAAAACAAAGACAGTGAAAGAGAGAGAAATACTTACAAAATTCGTTCAGAGGCTGTGATGCAACCTGTATTGACCATATCTAGACCCACACCTGGATGAGACATAAGGGTGGACACTCTTGGGGCTGAGAGGTTGGGTGAGGTTGGGTGAGCAAACGCAGACCCTTTAAAGTAATACTGCGTGGTACCCATCCCATGGGTCCCAAATCTCCAGGTTCAAGAGCATCTTCCTACATCGAAAACATGCATGAGAAACCCAGAAGATGGTACACCGTGTGATTTTGAAAGGTTTCTAAAACGCACCTCATTTCTCATCTCCTTGTGCTCGGTTTCGCCATTCCAGCTACTTTACTAGCAATCTCCCTACTTGGAGAATCAGCACCTTTAACCTCCTGTTCCCTACAGGTTGCAATTTGTCCTGAGGATGAACGGGAAGAGGGGCAACCAATGAGAGACTAGATCTAGGTGTTGGGACAGGCACAGGTCACTCTATTTTCCCATCAGGAAGAAGAATTAACCACAGGCTCAGCCTGCCGCCCAGAAGCAGAATAGGGCCTGAGGCAATCCCGCGCTTTTGCGGCCAGCTCCCAAAAAAGACAGTTGAAAAATGGAGCTCAGGGAAACTGCAATTCAAAAACCTCAGAGTTATAAATGATAACTCTCGTCCACAAATATATTGAGGGAAGGCAACGAAGAGGATTTGAAAGCAAGGCAGAATTGCAGGAAACAGATTTCAGGAGGTAGATACGAATCGCCTTTAAAGCACATGAAAAGCGGCAAAACGTCGACAATGATGCCCTTGGCCAAAAAGGGCGTATGCGTTTTTTCCTGATTATATTCAGGAAAAAACGCATACGCCCTTTTTGGCCAACCAAGCAACCTGGAAAGGCAAATCAGCGCTACAAAGAAGTCTCGCTTCCCATCGGTGAAAAGGGCCATGCTGCAAAAAGTGTCAAAACCAGAAATGCAGGACAGGCAATGGAGAAATGGCAGCCTTGCTACACTGATGGGCGGGATGTAAATTGCCAACAGCCACTGTGGAGAAGTGTACGTTGTGTCCTGAAACATCGAAAAAAAACAGCTTAGGGAGCATAGGGCACGTCCACTCATGGGCGTATAAATTGGAAAAACTAAAAATCAGCAAGACACAGGCACCGGAAAGTTTAGGGCTGCTCTGTTGACAAGAACCTCCACTTCATGACACCTTAAATATCCCAGGAAAGAGAAAAATGGATAAAGAAGTTGTGGTCCTTATGTACAATTGAATATCACTCAGACATGAAATCAATGTCATAAGGCTAGTAGAAGCAAGATGAGTGGAGTTAGGTACGACGATTCTAAGTGAAATAAGTCACACAGAAAAAGACACTTATCATAAGCTATCACTTATAGAGGGAATGTAAAAACCGCTACACGTGAACTGAATTACAAAACAGAACAGAGTCACACGTTTAGAAAACACACTATGGCTGCTTAACGGGAAAGGTGAGGTGGGGTGATGCATAAAACAAGGGTTTCAAATTCGCTCAGATACCGTTCCATACACCCAATATATAATAGACAAGACCTACTCCTTGCTCAGTGAACTGGACTCAACACCCCCTATTCACCGCACAAGAATATATGTGACTAGTAAGTATCTTAAAACCTATGTATTGATATCTGTCTGGAAGTGAGTCAAGTTGGTGTAAAGCCGCATAAACACAACCATGAAAAGCAGCTAAACCCCATTATAAAAATGAATTACTTTTAAAAACCCGTAAAAAAAGATAGTGAAAGAGAGAGAAATTCTTACAAAATTCGTTCAGAGGCTGTGATGCAACCTGGATTGACCATATCTAGACCCACAGCTGGATGAGACATAAGGGTGGACACTCTTGGGGCTGAGAGGTTGGGTGAGGTTGGGTGAGCAAACGCAGACCCTTTAAAGTAATACTGCGTGGTACCCATCCCATGGGTCCCAAATCTCCAGGTTCAAGGGCATCTTCCTACATCGAAAACATGCATGAGAAACCCAGAAGATGGTACACCGTGTGATTTTGAAAGGTTTCTAAAACGCACCTCATTTCTCATCTCCTTGTGCTCGGTTTCGCCATTCCAGCTACTTTACTAGCAATCTCCCTACTTGGAGAATCAGCACCTTTAACCTCCTGTTCCCTACAGGTTGCAATTTGTCCTGAGGACGAACGGGAAGAGGGGCAACCAATGAGAGACTAGATCTAGGTTTTGGGACAGGCACAGGTCACTCTATTTTCCCAACAGGAAGAAGAATTAACCACAGGCTCAGCCTGCCGCCCAGAAGCAGAATAGGGCCTGAGGCAATCCCGCGCTTTTGCGGCCAGCTCCCAAAAAAGACAGTTGAAAAATGGAGCTCAGGGAAACTGCAATTCACAAACCCGCAGAGTTATAAATGATATATCTCATCCACAGATATATTGAGGGAAGGCAACGAAGAGGATTTGAAAGCAAGGCAGAATTGCAGGAAACAGATTTCAGGAGGTAGATACGAATCGCCTTTAAAGCACATGAAAAGCGGCAAAACGTCCACAATGATGCCCTTGGCCAAAAAGGGCGTATGCGTTTTTTCCGGAATATATTCAGGAAAAAACGCATACGCCCTTTTTGGCCAACCAAGCAACCTGGAAAGGCAAATCAGCGCTACAAAGAAGTCTCGCTTCCCATCGGTCAAAAGGGCCATGCTGGAAAAAGTGTCAAACCCAGAAATCCAGGACAGGCCATGGAGAAATGGCAGCCTTGCTACACTGATGGGCGGGATGTAAATTGCCAACAGCCACTCTGGAGAAGTGTACGTTGTGTCCTGAAACATGGAAAAAAAACAGCTTAGGGAGCATAGGGCACGTCCACTCATAGGCGTATAAATTGGAAAAACTAAAAATCAGCAAGACACAGGCACCGGAAAGTTTAGGGCTGCTCTGTTGACAAGAACCTCCACTTCATGACACCTTAAATATCCCAGGAAAGAGAAAAATGGATAAAGAAGTTGTGGTCCTTATGTACAATGGAATATCACTCAGACATGAAATCAATGTTATAAGGCTAGTAGAAGCAAGATGAGTGGAGTTAGGTACGACGATTCTAAGTGAAATAAGTCACACAGAAAAAGACACTTATCATAAGCTATCACTTATAGAGGGAATGTAAAAACCGCTACACTTGAACTGAATTACAAAACAGAACAGAGTCACACGTTTAGAAAACACACTATAGCTGCTTAACAGGAAAGGTGAGGTGGGGTGATGCATAAAACAAGGGTTTCAAATTCGCTCACATACCGTTCCATACACCCAATATGTAATAGACAAGACCTACTCCTTGCTCAGTGAACTGGACTCAACACCCCCTATTCACCGCACAAGAATATATGTGACTAGTAAGAATCTTAAAACCTATGTATTGATATCTGTCTGGAAGTGAGTCAAGTGGGTGTAAAGCCGCATAAACACAGCCATGAAAAGCAGCTAAACCCCATTATAAAAATAAATTACTTTTAAAAACCCGTAAAACAAAGACAGTGAAAGAGAGAGAAATTCTTACAAAATTCGTTCAGAGGCTCTGATGCAACCTGGATTGACCATATCTAGACCCACAGCTGGATGAGACATAAGGGTGGACACTCTTGGGGCTGAGAGGTTGGGTGAGGTTGGGTGAGCAAACGCAGACCCTTTAAAGTAATACTGCGTGGTACCCATCCCATGGGTCCCAAATCTCCAGTTTCAAGGGAATCTTCCTACATCGAAAACATGCATGAGAAACCCAGAAGATGGTACACCGTGTGATTTTGAAAGGTTTCTAAAACGCACCTCATTTCTCATCTCCTTGTGCTCGGTTTCGCCATTCCAGCTACTTTACTAGCAATCTCCCTACTTGGAGAATCAGCACCTTTAACCTCCTGTTCCCTACAGGTTGCAATTTGTCCTGAGGATGAACGGGAAGAGGGGCAACCAATGAGAGACTAGATCTAGGTGTTGGGACAGGCACAGGTCACTCTATTTTCCCAACAGGAAGAAGAATTAACCACAGGCTCAGCCTGCCGCCCAGAAGCAGAATAGGGCCTGAGGCAATCCCGCGCTTTTGCGGCCAGCTCCCAAAAAAGACAGTTGAAAAATGGACCTCAGGGAAACTGCAATTCACAAACCCGCAGAGTTATAAATGATAACTCTCATCCACAGATATATTGAGGGAAGGCAACGAAGAGGATTTGAAAGCAAGGCAGAATTGCAGGAAACAGATTTCAGGAGGTAGATACGAATCGCCTTGAAAGCACAAGAAAAGCGGCAAAACGTCGACAATGATGCCCTTGGCCAAAAAGGGCGTATGCGTTTTTTCCTGAATATATTCAGGAAAAAACGCATACGCCCTTTTTGGCCAACCAAGCAACCTGGAAAGGCAAATCAGCGCTACAAAGAAGTCTCGCTTCCCTTCGGTCAAAAGGGCCATGCTGCAAAAAGTGTCAAAACCAGAAATGCAGGACAGGCCATGGAGAAATGGCAGCCTTGCTACACTGATGGGCGGGATGTAAATTGCCAACAGCCACTCTGGAGAAGTGTACGTTGTGTCCTGAAACATGGAAAAAAAACAGCTTAGGGAGCATAGGGCACGTCCACTCATGGGCGTATAAATTGGAAAAACTAAAAATCAGCAAGACACAGGCACCGGAAAGTTTAGGGCTGCTCTGTTGACAAGAACCTCCACTTCATGACACCTTAAATATCCCAGGAAAGAGAAAAATGGATAAAGAAGTTGTGGTCCTTATGTACAATGGAATATCACTCAGACATGAAATCAATGTTATAAGGCTAGTAGAAGCAAGATGAGTGGAGTTAGGTACGACGATTCTAAGTGAAATAAGTCACACAGAAAAAGACACTTATCATAAGCTATCACTTATAGAGGGAATGTAAAAACCGCTACACTTGAACTGAATTACAAAACAGAACAGAGTCACACGTTTAGAAAACACACTATTGCTGCTTAACAGGAAAGGTGAGGTGGGGTGATGCATAAAACAAGGGTTTCAAATTTGCTCAGATACCGTTCCATACACCCAATATGTAATAGACAAGACCTACTCCTTGCTCAGTGAACTGGACTCAACACCCCCTATTCCCCGCACAAGAATATATGTGACTAGTAAGAATCTTAAAACCTATGTATTGATATCTGTCTGGAAGTGTGTCAAGTGGGTGTAAAGCCGCATAAACACAGCCATGAAAGGCAGCTAAACCCCATTATAAAAATAAATTACTTTTAAAAACCCATAAAACAAAGACAGTGAAAGAGAGAGAAATTCTTACAAAATTCGTTCAGAGGCTGTGATGCAACCTGGATTGACCATATCTAGACCCACAGCTGGATGAGACATAAGGGTGGACACTCTTGGGGCTGAGAGGTTGGGTGAGGTTGGGTGAGAAAACGCAGACCCTTTAAAGTAATACTGCGTGGTACCCATCCCATGGGTCCCAAATCTCCAGGTTCAAGGGCATCTTCCTACATCGAAAACATGCATGAGAAACCCAGAAGATGGTACACCGTGTGATTTTGAAAGGTTTCTAAAACGCACCTCATTTCTCATCTCCTTGTGCTCGGTTTCGCCATTCCAGCTACTTTACTAGCAATCTCCCTACTTGGAGAATCAGCACCTTATCCTCCTGTTCCCTACAGGTTGCAATTTGTCCTGAGGATGAACGGGAAGAGGGGCAACCAATGAGAGAATAGATCTAGGTGTTGGGACAGGCACAGGTCACTCTATTTTCCCAAACGGAAGAAGAATTAACCACAGGCTCAGCCTGCTGCCCAGAAGCAGAATAGGGCCTGAGGCAATCCCGCGCTTTTGCGGCCAGCTCCCAAAAAAGACAGTTGAAAAATGGACCTCAGGGAAACTGCAATTCACAAACCCGCAGAGTTATAAATGATAACTCTCATCCACAGATATATTGAGGGAAGGCAACGAAGAGGATTTGAAAGCAAGGCAGAATTGCAGGAAACAGATTTCAGGAGGTAGATACGAATCGCCTTTAAAGCACATGAAAACCGGCAAAACGTCGACAATGATGCACTTGGCCAAAAAGGGCGTATGCGTTTTTTCCTGAATATATTCAGGAAAAAACGCATACGCCCTTTTTGGCCAACCAAGCAACCTGGAAAGGCAAATCAGCGCTACAAAGAAGTCTCGCTTCCCTTCGGACAAAAGGGCCATGCTGCAAAAAGTGTCAAAACCAGAAATGCAGGACAGGCCATGGAGAAATGGCAGCCTTGCTACACTGATGGGCGGGATGTAAATTGCCAACAGCCACTCTGGAGAAGTATACATTGTGTCCTGAAACATCGAATAAAAACAGCTTAGGGAGCATAGGGCACGTCCACTCATGGGCGTATAAATTGGAAAAACTAAAAATCAGCAAGACACAGGCACCCGAAAGTTTAGGGCTGCTCTGTTGACAAGAACCTCCACTTCATGACACCTTAAATATCCCAGGAAAGAGAAAAATGGATAAAGAAGTTGTGGTCCTTATGTACAATGGAATATCACTCAGACATGAAATCAATGTCATAAGGCTAGTAGAAGCAAGATGAGTGGAGTTAGGTACGACGATTCTAAGTGAAATATGTCACACAGAAAAAGACACTTATCATAAGCTATCACTTATAGAGGGAATGTAAAAACCGCTACACTTGAACTGAATTACAAAACAGAACAGAGTCACACGTTTAGAAAACACACTATAGCTGCTTAACAGGAAAGGTGAGGTGGGGTGATGCATAAAACAAGGGTTTCAAATTGGCTCAGATACCGTTCCATACACCCAATATGTAATAGACAAGACCTACTCCTTGCTCAGTGAACTGGACTCAACACCCCCTATTCCCCGCACAAGAATATATGTGACTAGTAAGAATCTTAAAACCTATGTATTGATATCTGTCTGGAAGTGAGTCAAGTGGGTGTAAAGCCGCATAAACACAGCCATGAAAGGCAGCTAAACCCCATTATAAAAATAAATTACTTTTAAAAACCCGTAAAACAAAGACAGTGAAAGAGAGAGAAATTCTTACAAAATTCGTTCAGAGGCTGTGATGCAACCTGGATTGACCATATCTAGACCCACACCTGGATGAGACATAAGGGTGGACACTCTTGGGGCTGAGAGGTTGGGTGAGGTTGGGTGAGCAAACGCAGACCCTTTAAAGTAATACTGCGTGGTACCCATCCCATGCGTCCCAAATCTCCAGGTTCAAGGGCATCTTCCTACATCGAAAACATGCATGAGAAACCCAGAAGATGGTACACCGTGTGATTTTGAAAGGTTTCTAAAACGCACCTCATTTCTCATCTCCTTGTGCTCGGTTTCGCCATTCCAGCTACTTTACTAGCAATCTCCCTACTTGGAGAATCAGCACCTTTAACCTCCTGTTCCCTACAGGTTGCAATTTGTCCTGAGGACGAACGGGAAGAGGGGCAACCAATGAGAGACTAGATCTAGGTGTTGGGACAGGCACAGGTCACTCTATTTTCCCATCAGGAAGAAGAATTAACCACAGGCTCAGCCTGCCGCCCAGAAGCAGAATAGAGCCTGAGGCAATCCCACGCTTTTGCGGCCAGCTCCCAAAAAAGACATTTGAAAAATGGAGCTCAGGGAAACTGCAATTCACAAACCCGCAGAGTTATAAATGATAACTCTCATCCACAGATATATTGAGGGAAGGCAACGAAGAGGATTTGAAAGCAAGGCAGAATTGCAGGAAACAGATTTCAGGAGGTAGATACGAATCGCCTTTAAAGCACATGAAAAGCGGCAAAAGTTCGACAATGATGCCCTTGGCCAAAAAGGGCGTATGCGTTTTTTCCTGAATATATTCAGGAAAAAACTCATATGCCCTTTTTGGCCAACCAAGCAACCTGGAAAGGCAAATCAGCGCTACAAAGAAGTCTCGCTTCCCATCGGTGAAAAGGGCCATGCTGCAAAATGTGTCAAAACCAGAAATGCAGGACAGGCCATGGAGAAATGGCAGCCTTGCTACACTGATGGGCGGGATGTAAATTGCCAACAGCCACTCTGGATAAGTGTACGTTGTGTCCTGAAACATCGAAAAAAAACAGCTTAGGGAGCATAGGGCACGTCCACTCATGGGCGTATAAATTGGAAAAACTAAAAATCAGCAAGACACAGGCACCGGAAAGTTTAGGGCTGCTCTGTTGACAAGAACCTCCACTTCATGACACCTTAAATATCCCAGGAAAGAGAAAAATGGATAAAGAAGTTGTGGTCCTTATGTACAATGGAATATCACTCAGACATGAAATCAGTGTCATAAGGCTAGTAGAAGCAAGATGAGTGGAGTTAGATACGACGATTCTAAGTGAAATAAGTCACACAGAAAAAGACACTTATCATAAGCTATCACTTATAGAGGGAATGTAAAAACCGCTACACTTGAACTGAATTACAAAACAGAACAGAGTCACACGTTTAGAAAACACACTATGGCTGCTTAACGGGAATGGTGAGGTGGGGTGATGCATAAAACAAGGGTTTTAAATTCGCTCAGATACCGTTCCATACACCCAATATGTAATAGACAAGACCTACTCCTTGCTCAGTGAACTGGACTCAACACCCCCTATTCACCACACAAGAATATATGTGACTAGTAAGAATCTTAAAACCTATGTATTGATATCTCTCTGGAAGTGAGTCAAGTGGGTGTAAAGCCGCATAAACACAGCCATGAAAAGCAGCTAAACCCCATTATAAAAATGAATTACTTTTAAAAACCCATAAAACAAAGACAGTGAAAGAGAGAGAAATTCTTACAAAATTCGTTCAGAGGCTGTGATGCAACCTGGATTGACCATATGAAGACCCACAGCTGGATGAGACATAAGGGTGGACACTCTTGGGGCTGAGAGGTTGGGTGTGGTTGGGTGAGCAAACGCAGACCCTTTAAAGTAATACTGCGTGGTACCCATCCCATGGGTCCCAAATCTCCAGGTTCAAGGGCATCTTCCTACATCGAAAACATGCATGAGAAACCCAGAAGATGGTACACCGTGTGATTTTGAAAGGTTTCTAAAACGCACCTCATTTCTCATCTCCTTGTGCTCGGTTTCGCCATTCCAGCTACTTTACTATCAATCTCCCTACTTGGAGAATCAGCACCTTTAACCTCCTGTCCCCTACAGGTTGCAATTTGTCCTGAGGACGAACGGGAAGAGGGGCAACCAATGAGAGACTAGATCTAGGTGTTGGGACAGGCACAGGTCACTCTATTTTCCCAACAGGAAGAAGAATTAACCACAGGCTCAGCCTGCCGCCCAGAAGCAGAATAGGGCCTGAGGCAATCCCGCGCTTTTGAGGCCAGCTCCCAAAAAAGACAGTTGAAAAATGGACCTCAGGGAAACTGCAATTCACAAACCCGCAGAGTTATAAATGATAACTCTCATCCACAGATATATTGAGGGAAGGCAACGAAGAGGATTTGAAAGCAAGGCAGAATTGCAGGAAACAGATTTCAGGAGGTAGATACGAATTGCCTTTAAAGCACATGAAAAGCGGCAAAACGTCGACAATGATGCCCTTGGCCATAAAGGGCGTATGCGTTTTTTCCTGAATATATTCAGGAAAAAACGCATACGCCCTTTTTGGCCAACCAAGCAACCTGGAAAGGCAAATCAGCGCTACAAAGAAGTCTCGCTTCCCATCGGTGAAAAGGGCCATGCTGCAAAAAGTGTCAAAACCAGAAATGCAGGACAGGCCATGGAGAAATGGCAGCCTTGCTACACTGATGGGCGGGATGTAAATTGCCAACAACCACTCTGGAGAAGTGTACGTTGTGTCCTGAAACATCGAAAAAAAACAGCTTAGGGAGCATAGGGCACGTCCACTCATGGGCGTATAAATTGGAAAAACTAAAAATCAGCAAGACACAGGCACCGGAAAGTTTAGGGCTGCTCTGTTGACAAGAACCTCCACTTCATGACACCTTAAATATCCCAGGAAAGAGAAAAATGGATAAACAAGTTGTGGTCCTTATGTACAATGGAATATCACTCAGACATGAAATCAATGTCATAAGGCTAGTAGAAGCAAGATGAGTGGAGTTAGGTACGACGATTCTAAGTGAAATAAGTCACACAGAAAAAGACACTTATCATAAGCTATCACTTATAGAGGGAATGTAAAAACCGCTACACTTGAACTGAATTACAAAACAGAACAGAGTCACACGTTTAGAAAACACACTATGGCTGCTTAACGGGAATGGTGAGGTGGGGTGATGCATAAAACAAGGGTTTCAAATTCGCTCAGATACCGTTCCATACACCCAATATGTAATAGACAAGACCTACTCCTTGCTCAGTGAACTGGACTCAACACCCCCTATTCCCCGCACAAGAATATATGTGACTAGTAAGAATCTTAAAACCTATGTATTGATATCTGTCTGGAAGTGAGTCAAGTGGGTGTAAAGCCGCATAAACACAACCATGAAAAGCAGCTAAACCCCATTATAAAAATAAATTACTTTTAAAAACCCGTAAAACAAAGACAGTGAAAGAGAGAGAAATTCTTACAAAATTCGTTCAGAGGCTGTGATGCAACCTGGATTGACCATATCTACACCCACACCTGGATGAGACATAAGGGTGGACACTCTTGGGGCTGAGAGGTTGGGTGAGGTTGTGTGAGCAAACGCAGACCCTTTAAAGTAATACTGCGTGGTACCCATCCCATGGGTCCCAAATCTCCAGGTTCAAGGGCATCTTCCTACATCGAAAACATGCATGAGAAACCCAGAAGATGGTACACCGTGTGATTTTGAAACGTTTCTAAAACGCACCTCATTTCTCATCTCCTTGTGCTCGGTTTCGCCATTCCAGCTACTTTACTAGCAATCTCCCTACTTGGAGAAAAAGCACCTTTAACCTCCTGTTCCCTACAGGTTGCAATTTGTCCTGAGGATGAACGGGAAGAGGGGCAACCAATGAGAGACTAGATCTAGGTGTTGGGACAGGCACAGGTCACTCTATTTTCCCAACAGGAAGAAGAATTAACCACAGGCTCAGCCTGCCGCCCAGAAGCAGAATAGGGCCTGAGGCAATCCCGCGCTTTTGCGGCCAGCTCCCAAAAAAGACAGTTGAAAAATGGAGCTCAGGGAAACTGCAATTCACAAACCCGCAGAGTTATAAATGATAACTCTCATCCACAGATATATTGAGGGAAGGCAACGAAGAGGATTTGAAAGAAAGGCAGAATTGCAGGAAACAGATTTCAGGAGGTAGATACGAATCGCCTTTAAAGCACATGAAAAGCGGCAAAACGTCGACAATGATGCCCTTGGCCAAAAAGGGCGTATGCGTTTTTTCCTGAATATATTCAGGAAAAAACGCATACGCCCTTTTTGGCCAACCAAGCAACCTGGAAAGGCAAATCAGCGCTACAAAGAAGTCTCGCTTCCCATCGGTGAAAAGGGCCATGCTGCAAAAAGTGTCAAAACCAGAAATGCAGGACAGGCCATGGAGAAATGGCAGCCTTGCTACACTGATGGGAGGGATGTAAATTGCCAACAGCCACTCTGGAGAAGTATACGTTGTGTCCTGAAACATCGAAAAAAAACAGCTTAGGGAGCATAGGGCACGTCCACTCATGGGCGTATAAATTGGAAAAACTAAAAATCAGCAAGACACAGGCACCGGAAAGTTTAGGGCTGCTCTGTTGACAAGAACCTCCACTTCATGACACCTTAAATATCCCAGGAAAGAGAAAAATGGATAAAGAAGTTGTGGTCCTTATGTACAATTGAATATCACTCAGACATGAAATCAATGTCATAAGGCTAGTAGAAGCAAGATGAGTGGAGTTAGGTACGACGATTCTAAGTGAAATAAGTCACACAGAAAAAGACACTTATCATAAGCTATCACTTATAGAGGGAATGTAAAAACCGCTACACGTGAACTGAATTACAAAACAGAACAGAGTCACACGTTTAGAAAACACACTATGGCTGCTTAACGGGAAAGGTGAGGTGGGGTGATGCATAAAACAAGGGTTTCAAATTCGCTCAGATACCGTTCCATACACCCAATATATAATAGACAAGACCTACTCCTTGCTCAGTGAACTGGACTCAACACCCCCTATTCACCGCACAAGAATATATGTGACTAGTAAGTATCTTAAAACCTATGTATTGATATCTGTCTGGAAGTGAGTCAAGTTGGTGTAAAGCCGCATAAACACAACCATGAAAAGCAGCTAAACCCCATTATAAAAATGAATTACTTTTAAAAACCCGTAAAAAAAGATAGTGAAAGAGAGAGAAATTCTTACAAAATTCGTTCAGAGGCTGTGATGCAACCTGGATTGACCATATCTAGACCCACAGCTGGATGAGACATAAGGGTGGACACTCTTGGGGCTGAGAGGTTGGGTGAGGTTGGGTGAGCAAACGCAGACCCTTTAAAGTAATACTGCGTGGTACCCATCCCATGGGTCCCAAATCTCCAGGTTCAAGGGCATCTTCCTACATCGAAAACATGCATGAGAAACCCAGAAGATGGTACACCGTGTGATTTTGAAAGGTTTCTAAAACGCACCTCATTTCTCATCTCCTTGTGCTCGGTTTCGCCATTCCAGCTACTTTACTAGCAATCTCCCTACTTGGAGAATCAGCACCTTTAACCTCCTGTTCCCTACAGGTTGCAATTTGTCCTGAGGACGAACGGGAAGAGGGGCAACCAATGAGAGACTAGATCTAGGTTTTGGGACAGGCACAGGTCACTCTATTTTCCCAACAGGAAGAAGAATTAACCACAGGCTCAGCCTGCCGCCCAGAAGCAGAATAGGGCCTGAGGCAATCCCGCGCTTTTGCGGCCAGCTCCCAAAAAAGACAGTTGAAAAATGGAGCTCAGGGAAACTGCAATTCACAAACCCGCAGAGTTATAAATGATATATCTCATCCACAGATATATTGAGGGAAGGCAACGAAGAGGATTTGAAAGCAAGGCAGAATTGCAGGAAACAGATTTCAGGAGGTAGATACGAATCGCCTTTAAAGCACATGAAAAGCGGCAAAACGTCCACAATGATGCCCTTGGCCAAAAAGGGCGTATGCGTTTTTTCCGGAATATATTCAGGAAAAAACGCATACGCCCTTTTTGGCCAACCAAGCAACCTGGAAAGGCAAATCAGCGCTACAAAGAAGTCTCGCTTCCCATCGGTCAAAAGGGCCATGCTGGAAAAAGTGTCAAACCCAGAAATCCAGGACAGGCCATGGAGAAATGGCAGCCTTGCTACACTGATGGGCGGGATGTAAATTGCCAACAGCCACTCTGGAGAAGTGTACGTTGTGTCCTGAAACATGGAAAAAAAAACAGCTTAGGGAGCATAGGGCACGTCCACTCATAGGCGTATAAATTGGAAAAACTAAAAATCAGCAAGACACAGGCACCGGAAAGTTTAGGGCTGCTCTGTTGACAAGAACCTCCACTTCATGACACCTTAAATATCCCAGGAAAGAGAAAAATGGATAAAGAAGTTGTGGTCCTTATGTACAATGGAATATCACTCAGACATGAAATCAATGTTATAAGGCTAGTAGAAGCAAGATGAGTGGAGTTAGGTACGACGATTCTAAGTGAAATAAGTCACACAGAAAAAGACACTTATCATAAGCTATCACTTATAGAGGGAATGTAAAAACCGCTACACTTGAACTGAATTACAAAACAGAACAGAGTCACACGTTTAGAAAACACACTATAGCTGCTTAACAGGAAAGGTGAGGTGGGGTGATGCATAAAACAAGGGTTTCAAATTCGCTCACATACCGTTCCATACACCCAATATGTAATAGACAAGACCTACTCCTTGCTCAGTGAACTGGACTCAACACCCCCTATTCACCGCACAAGAATATATGTGACTAGTAAGAATCTTAAAACCTATGTATTGATATCTGTCTGGAAGTGAGTCAAGTGGGTGTAAAGCCGCATAAACACAGCCATGAAAAGCAGCTAAACCCCATTATAAAAATAAATTACTTTTAAAAACCCGTAAAACAAAGACAGTGAAAGAGAGAGAAATTCTTACAAAATTCGTTCAGAGGCTCTGATGCAACCTGGATTGACCATATCTAGACCCACAGCTGGATGAGACATAAGGGTGGACACTCTTGGGGCTGAGAGGTTGGGTGAGGTTGGGTGAGCAAACGCAGACCCTTTAAAGTAATACTGCGTGGTACCCATCCCATGGGTCCCAAATCTCCAGTTTCAAGGGAATCTTCCTACATCGAAAACATGCATGAGAAACCCAGAAGATGGTACACCGTGTGATTTTGAAAGGTTTCTAAAACGCACCTCATTTCTCATCTCCTTGTGCTCGGTTTCGCCATTCCAGCTACTTTACTAGCAATCTCCCTACTTGGAGAATCAGCACCTTTAACCTCCTGTTCCCTACAGGTTGCAATTTGTCCTGAGGATGAACGGGAAGAGGGGCAACCAATGAGAGACTAGATCTAGGTGTTGGGACAGGCACAGGTCACTCTATTTTCCCAACAGGAAGAAGAATTAACCACAGGCTCAGCCTGCCGCCCAGAAGCAGAATAGGGCCTGAGGCAATCCCGCGCTTTTGCGGCCAGCTCCCAAAAAAGACAGTTGAAAAATGGACCTCAGGGAAACTGCAATTCACAAACCCGCAGAGTTATAAATGATAACTCTCATCCACAGATATATTGAGGGAAGGCAACGAAGAGGATTTGAAAGCAAGGCAGAATTGCAGGAAACAGATTTCAGGAGGTAGATACGAATCGCCTTGAAAGCACAAGAAAAGTGGCAAAACGTCGACAATGATGCCCTTGGCCAAAAAGGGCGTATGCGTTTTTTCCTGAATATATTCAGGAAAAAACGCATACGCCCTTTTTGGCCAACCAAGCAACCTGGAAAGGCAAATCAGCGCTACAAAGAAGTCTCGCTTCCCTTCGGTCAAAAGGGCCATGCTGCAAAAAGTGTCAAAACCAGAAATGCAGGACAGGCCATGGAGAAATGGCAGCCTTGCTACACTGATGGGCGGGATGTAAATTGCCAACAGCCACTCTGGAGAAGTGTACGTTGTGTCCTGAAACATGGAAAAAAAACAGCTTAGGGAGCATAGGGCACGTCCACTCATGGGCGTATAAATTGGAAAAACTAAAAATCAGCAAGACACAGGCACCGGAAAGTTTAGGGCTGCTCTGTTGACAAGAACCTCCACTTCATGACACCTTAAATATCCCAGGAAAGAGAAAAATGGATAAAGAAGTTGTGGTCCTTATGTACAATGGAATATCACTCAGACATGAAATCAATGTTATAAGGCTAGTAGAAGCAAGATGAGTGGAGTTAGGTACGACGATTCTAAGTGAAATAAGTCACACAGAAAAAGACACTTATCATAAGCTATCACTTATAGAGGGAATGTAAAAACCGCTACACTTGAACTGAATTACAAAACAGAACAGAGTCACACGTTTAGAAAACACACTATTGCTGCTTAACAGGAAAGGTGAGGTGGGGTGATGCATAAAACAAGGGTTTCAAATTTGCTCAGATACCGTTCCATACACCCAATATGTAATAGACAAGACCTACTCCTTGCTCAGTGAACTGGACTCAACACCCCCTATTCCCCGCACAAGAATATATGTGACTAGTAAGAATCTTAAAACCTATGTATTGATATCTGTCTGGAAGTGTGTCAAGTGGGTGTAAAGCCGCATAAACACAGCCATGAAAGGCAGCTAAACCCCATTATAAAAATAAATTACTTTTAAAAACCCATAAAACAAAGACAGTGAAAGAGAGAGAAATTCTTACAAAATTCGTTCAGAGGCTGTGATGCAACCTGGATTGACCATATCTAGACCCACAGCTGGATGAGACATAAGGGTGGACACTCTTGGGGCTGAGAGGTTGGGTGAGGTTGGGTGAGAAAACGCAGACCCTTTAAAGTAATACTGCGTGGTACCCATCCCATGGGTCCCAAATCTCCAGGTTCAAGGGCATCTTCCTACATCGAAAACATGCATGAGAAACCCAGAAGATGGTACACCGTGTGATTTTGAAAGGTTTCTAAAACGCACCTCATTTCTCATCTCCTTGTGCTCGGTTTCGCCATTCCAGCTACTTTACTAGCAATCTCCCTACTTGGAGAATCAGCACCTTATCCTCCTGTTCCCTACAGGTTGCAATTTGTCCTGAGGATGAACGGGAAGAGGGGCAACCAATGAGAGAATAGATCTAGGTGTTGGGACAGGCACAGGTCACTCTATTTTCCCAAACGGAAGAAGAATTAACCACAGGCTCAGCCTGCTGCCCAGAAGCAGAATAGGGCCTGAGGCAATCCCGCGCTTTTGCGGCCAGCTCCCAAAAAAGACAGTTGAAAAATGGACCTCAGGGAAACTGCAATTCACAAACCCGCAGAGTTATAAATGATAACTCTCATCCACAGATATATTGAGGGAAGGCAACGAAGAGGATTTGAAAGCAAGGCAGAATTGCAGGAAACAGATTTCAGGAGGTAGATACGAATCGCCTTTAAAGCACATGAAAACCGGCAAAACGTCGACAATGATGCACTTGGCCAAAAAGGGCGTATGCGTTTTTTCCTGAATATATTCAGGAAAAAACGCATACGCCCTTTTTGGCCAACCAAGCAACCTGGAAAGGCAAATCAGCGCTACAAAGAAGTCTCGCTTCCCTTCGGACAAAAGGGCCATGCTGCAAAAAGTGTCAAAACCAGAAATGCAGGACAGGCCATGGAGAAATGGCAGCCTTGCTACACTGATGGGCGGGATGTAAATTGCCAACAGCCACTCTGGAGAAGTATACATTGTGTCCTGAAACATCGAATAAAAACAGCTTAGGGAGCATAGGGCACGTCCACTCATGGGCGTATAAATTGGAAAAACTAAAAATCAGCAAGACACAGGCACCCGAAAGTTTAGGGCTGCTCTGTTGACAAGAACCTCCACTTCATGACACCTTAAATATCCCAGGAAAGAGAAAAATGGATAAAGAAGTTGTGGTCCTTATGTACAATGGAATATCACTCAGACATGAAATCAATGTCATAAGGCTAGTAGAAGCAAGATGAGTGGAGTTAGGTACGACGATTCTAAGTGAAATATGTCACACAGAAAAAGACACTTATCATAAGCTATCACTTATAGAGGGAATGTAAAAACCGCTACACTTGAACTGAATTACAAAACAGAACAGAGTCACACGTTTAGAAAACACACTATAGCTGCTTAACAGGAAAGGTGAGGTGGGGTGATGCATAAAACAAGGGTTTCAAATTGGCTCAGATACCGTTCCATACACCCAATATGTAATAGACAAGACCTACTCCTTGCTCAGTGAACTGGACTCAACACCCCCTATTCCCCGCACAAGAATATATGTGACTAGTAAGAATCTTAAAACCTATGTATTGATATCTGTCTGGAAGTGAGTCAAGTGGGTGTAAAGCCGCATAAACACAGCCATGAAAGGCAGCTAAACCCCATTATAAAAATAAATTACTTTTAAAAACCCGTAAAACAAAGACAGTGAAAGAGAGAGAAATTCTTACAAAATTCGTTCAGAGGCTGTGATGCAACCTGGATTGACCATATCTAGACCCACACCTGGATGAGACATAAGGGTGGACACTCTTGGGGCTGAGAGGTTGGGTGAGGTTGGGTGAGCAAACGCAGACCCTTTAAAGTAATACTGCGTGGTACCCATCCCATGCGTCCCAAATCTCCAGGTTCAAGGGCATCTTCCTACATCGAAAACATGCATGAGAAACCCAGAAGATGGTACACCGTGTGATTTTGAAAGGTTTCTAAAACGCACCTCATTTCTCATCTCCTTGTGCTCGGTTTCGCCATTCCAGCTACTTTACTAGCAATCTCCCTACTTGGAGAATCAGCACCTTTAACCTCCTGTTCCCTACAGGTTGCAATTTGTCCTGAGGACGAACGGGAAGAGGGGCAACCAATGAGAGACTAGATCTAGGTGTTGGGACAGGCACAGGTCACTCTATTTTCCCATCAGGAAGAAGAATTAACCACAGGCTCAGCCTGCCGCCCAGAAGCAGAATAGAGCCTGAGGCAATCCCACGCTTTTGCGGCCAGCTCCCAAAAAAGACATTTGAAAAATGGAGCTCAGGGAAACTGCAATTCACAAACCCGCAGAGTTATAAATGATAACTCTCATCCACAGATATATTGAGGGAAGGCAACGAAGAGGATTTGAAAGCAAGGCAGAATTGCAGGAAACAGATTTCAGGAGGTAGATACGAATCGCCTTTAAAGCACATGAAAAGCGGCAAAAGTTCGACAATGATGCCCTTGGCCAAAAAGGGCGTATGCGTTTTTTCCTGAATATATTCAGGAAAAAACGCATATGCCCTTTTTGGCCAACCAAGCAACCTGGAAAGGCAAATCAGCGCTACAAAGAAGTCTCGCTTCCCATCGGTGAAAAGGGCCATGCTGCAAAATGTGTCAAAACCAGAAATGCAGGACAGGCCATGGAGAAATGGCAGCCTTGCTACACTGATGGGCGGGATGTAAATTGCCAACAGCCACTCTGGAGAAGTGTACGTTGTGTCCTGAAACATCGAAAAAAAACAGCTTAGGGAGCATAGGGCACGTCCACTCATGGGCGTATAAATTGGAAAAACTAAAAATCAGCAAGACACAGGCACCGGAAAGTTTAGGGCTGCTCTGTTGACAAGAACCTCCACTTCATGACACCTTAAATATCCCAGGAAAGAGAAAAATGGATAAAGAAGTTGTGGTCCTTATGTACAATGGAATATCACTCAGACATGAAATCAGTGTCATAAGGCTAGTAGAAGCAAGATGAGTGGAGTTAGATACGACGATTCTAAGTGAAATAAGTCACACAGAAAAAGACACTTATCATAAGCTATCACTTATAGAGGGAATGTAAAAACCGCTACACTTGAACTGAATTACAAAACAGAACAGAGTCACACGTTTAGAAAACACACTATGGCTGCTTAACGGGAATGGTGAGGTGGGGTGATGCATAAAACAAGGGTTTTAAATTCGCTCAGATACCGTTCCATACACCCAATATGTAATAGACAAGACCTACTCCTTGCTCAGTGAACTGGACTCAACACCCCCTATTCACCACACAAGAATATATGTGACTAGTAAGAATCTTAAAACCTATGTATTGATATCTCTCTGGAAGTGAGTCAAGTGGGTGTAAAGCCGCATAAACACAGCCATGAAAAGCAGCTAAACCCCATTATAAAAATGAATTACTTTTAAAAACCCATAAAACAAAGACAGTGAAAGAGAGAGAAATTCTTACAAAATTCGTTCAGAGGCTGTGATGCAACCTGGATTGACCATATGAAGACCCACAGCTGGATGAGACATAAGGGTGGACACTCTTGGGGCTGAGAGGTTGGGTGTGGTTGGGTGAGCAAACGCAGACCCTTTAAAGTAATACTGCGTGGTACCCATCCCATGGGTCCCAAATCTCCAGGTTCAAGGGCATCTTCCTACATCGAAAACATGCATGAGAAACCCAGAAGATGGTACACCGTGTGATTTTGAAAGGTTTCTAAAACGCACCTCATTTCTCATCTCCTTGTGCTCGGTTTCGCCATTCCAGCTACTTTACTATCAATCTCCCTACTTGGAGAATCAGCACCTTTAACCTCCTGTCCCCTACAGGTTGCAATTTGTCCTGAGGACGAACGGGAAGAGGGGCAACCAATGAGAGACTAGATCTAGGTGTTGGGACAGGCACAGGTCACTCTATTTTCCCAACAGGAAGAAGAATTAACCACAGGCTCAGCCTGCCGCCCAGAAGCAGAATAGGGCCTGAGGCAATCCCGCGCTTTTGAGGCCAGCTCCCAAAAAAGACAGTTGAAAAATGGACCTCAGGGAAACTGCAATTCACAAACCCGCAGAGTTATAAATGATAACTCTCATCCACAGATATATTGAGGGAAGGCAACGAAGAGGATTTGAAAGCAAGGCAGAATTGCAGGAAACAGATTTCAGGAGGTAGATACGAATTGCCTTTAAAGCACATGAAAAGCGGCAAAACGTCGACAATGATGCCCTTGGCCATAAAGGGCGTATGCGTTTTTTCCTGAATATATTCAGGAAAAAACGCATACGCCCTTTTTGGCCAACCAAGCAACCTGGAAAGGCAAATCAGCGCTACAAAGAAGTCTCGCTTCCCATCGGTGAAAAGGGCCATGCTGCAAAAAGTGTCAAAACCAGAAATGCAGGACAGGCCATGGAGAAATGGCAGCCTTGCTACACTGATGGGCGGGATGTAAATTGCCAACAACCACTCTGGAGAAGTGTACGTTGTGTCCTGAAACATCGAAAAAAAACAGCTTAGGGAGCATAGGGCACGTCCACTCATGGGCGTATAAATTGGAAAAACTAAAAATCAGCAAGACACAGGCACCGGAAAGTTTAGGGCTGCTCTGTTGACAAGAACCTCCACTTCATGACACCTTAAATATCCCAGGAAAGAGAAAAATGGATAAACAAGTTGTGGTCCTTATGTACAATGGAATATCACTCAGACATGAAATCAATGTCATAAGGCTAGTAGAAGCAAGATGAGTGGAGTTAGGTACGACGATTCTAAGTGAAATAAGTCACACAGAAAAAGACACTTATCATAAGCTATCACTTATAGAGGGAATGTAAAAACCGCTACACTTGAACTGAATTACAAAACAGAACAGAGTCACACGTTTAGAAAACACACTATGGCTGCTTAACGGGAATGGTGAGGTGGGGTGATGCATAAAACAAGGGTTTCAAATTCGCTCAGATACCGTTCCATACACCCAATATGTAATAGACAAGACCTACTCCTTGCTCAGTGAACTGGACTCAACACCCCCTATTCACCGCACAAGAATATATGTGACTAGTAAGTATCTTAAAACCTATGTATTGATATCTGTCTGGAAGTGAGTCAAGTTGGTGTAAAGCCGCATAAACACAACCATGAAAAGCAGCTAAACCCCATTATAAAAATGAATTACTTTTAAAAACCCGTAAAAAAAGATAGTGAAAGAGAGAGAAATTCTTACAAAATTCGTTCAGAGGCTGTGATGCAACCTGGATTGACCATATCTAGACCCACAGCTGGATGAGACATAAGGGTGGACACTCTTGGGGCTGAGAGGTTGGGTGAGGTTGGGTGAGCAAACGCAGACCCTTTAAAGTAATACTGCGTGGTACCCATCCCATGGGTCCCAAATCTCCAGGTTCAAGGGCATCTTCCTACATCGAAAACATGCATGAGAAACCCAGAAGATGGTACACCGTGTGATTTTGAAAGGTTTCTAAAACGCACCTCATTTCTCATCTCCTTGTGCTCGGTTTCGCCATTCCAGCTACTTTACTAGCAATCTCCCTACTTGGAGAATCAGCACCTTTAACCTCCTGTTCCCTACAGGTTGCAATTTGTCCTGAGGACGAACGGGAAGAGGGGCAACCAATGAGAGACTAGATCTAGGTTTTGGGACAGGCACAGGTCACTCTATTTTCCCAACAGGAAGAAGAATTAACCACAGGCTCAGCCTGCCGCCCAGAAGCAGAATAGGGCCTGAGGCAATCCCGCGCTTTTGCGGCCAGCTCCCAAAAAAGACAGTTGAAAAATGGAGCTCAGGGAAACTGCAATTCACAAACCCGCAGAGTTATAAATGATATATCTCATCCACAGATATATTGAGGGAAGGCAACGAAGAGGATTTGAAAGCAAGGCAGAATTGCAGGAAACAGATTTCAGGAGGTAGATACGAATCGCCTTTAAAGCACATGAAAAGCGGCAAAACGTCCACAATGATGCCCTTGGCCAAAAAGGGCGTATGCGTTTTTTCCTGAATATATTCAGGAAAAAACGCATACGCCCTTTTTGGCCAACCAAGCAACCTGGAAAGGCAAATCAGCGCTACAAAGAAGTCTCGCTTCCCATCGGTCAAAAGGGCCATGCTGGAAAAAGTGTCAAACCCAGAAATCCAGGACAGGCCATGGAGAAATGGCAGCCTTGCTACACTGATGGGCGGGATGTAAATTGCCAACAGCCACTCTGGAGAAGTGTACGTTGTGTCCTGAAACATGGAAAAAAAAACAGCTTAGGGAGCATAGGGCACGTCCACTCATAGGCGTATAAATTGGAAAAACTAAAAATCAGCAAGACACAGGCACCGGAAAGTTTAGGGCTGCTCTGTTGACAAGAACCTCCACTTCATGACACCTTAAATATCCCAGGAAAGAGAAAAATGGATAAAGAAGTTGTGGTCCTTATGTACAATGGAATATCACTCAGACATGAAATCAATGTTATAAGGCTAGTAGAAGCAAGATGAGTGGAGTTAGGTATGACGATTCTAAGTGAAATAAGTCACACAGAAAAAGACACTTATCATAAGCTATCACTTATAGAGGGAATGTAAAAACCGCTACACTTGAACTGAATTACAAAACAGAACAGAGTCACACGTTTAGAAAACACACTATAGCTGCTTAACAGGAAAGGTGAGGTGGGGTGATGCATAAAACAAGGGTTTCAAATTCGCTCACATACCGTTCCATACACCCAATATGTAATAGACAAGACCTACTCCTTGCTCAGTGAACTGGACTCAACACCCCCTATTCACCGCACAAGAATATATGTGACTAGTAAGAATCTTAAAACCTATGTATTGATATCTGTCTGGAAGTGAGTCAAGTGGGTGTAAAGCCGCATAAACACAGCCATGAAAAGCAGCTAAACCCCATTATAAAAATAAATTACTTTTAAAAACCCGTAAAACAAAGACAGTGAAAGAGAGAGAAATTCTTACAAAATTCGTTCAGAGGCTCTGATGCAACCTGGATTGACCATATCTAGACCCACAGCTGGATGAGACATAAGGGTGGACACTCTTGGGGCTGAGAGGTTGGGTGAGGTTGGGTGAGCAAACGCAGACCCTTTAAAGTAATACTGCGTGGTACCCATCCCATGGGTCCCAAATCTCCAGTTTCAAGGGAATCTTCCTACATCGAAAACATGCATGAGAAACCCAGAAGATGGTACACCGTGTGATTTTGAAAGGTTTCTAAAACGCACCTCATTTCTCATCTCCTTGTGCTCGGTTTCGCCATTCCAGCTACTTTACTAGCAATCTCCCTACTTGGAGAATCAGCACCTTTAACCTCCTGTTCCCTACAGGTTGCAATTTGTCCTGAGGATGAACGGGAAGAGGGGCAACCAATGAGAGACTAGATCTAGGTGTTGGGACAGGCACAGGTCACTCTATTTTCCCAACAGGAAGAAGAATTAACCACAGGCTCAGCCTGCCGCCCAGAAGCAGAATAGGGCCTGAGGCAATCCCGCGCTTTTGCGGCCAGCTCCCAAAAAAGACAGTTGAAAAATGGACCTCAGGGAAACTGCAATTCACAAACCCGCAGAGTTATAAATGATAACTCTCATCCACAGATATATTGAGGGAAGGCAACGAAGAGGATTTGAAAGCAAGGCAGAATTGCAGGAAACAGATTTCAGGAGGTAGATACGAATCGCCTTGAAAGCACAAGAAAAGCGGCAAAACGTCGACAATGATGCCCTTGGCCAAAAAGGGCGTATGCGTTTTTTCCTGAATATATTCAGGAAAAAACGCATACGCCCTTTTTGGCCAACCAAGCAACCTGGAAAGGCAAATCAGCGCTACAAAGAAGTCTCGCTTCCCTTCGGTCAAAAGGGCCATGCTGCAAAAAGTGTCAAAACCAGAAATGCAGGACAGGCCATGGAGAAATGGCAGCCTTGCTACACTGATGGGCGGGATGTAAATTGCCAACAGCCACTCTGGAGAAGTGTACGTTGTGTCCTGAAACATGGAAAAAAAACAGCTTAGGGAGCATAGGGCACGTCCACTCATGGGCGTATAAATTGGAAAAACTAAAAATCAGCAAGACACAGGCACCGGAAAGTTTAGGGCTGCTCTGTTGACAAGAACCTCCACTTCATGACACCTTAAATATCCCAGGAAAGAGAAAAATGGATAAAGAAGTTGTGGTCCTTATGTACAATGGAATATCACTCAGACATGAAATCAATGTTATAAGGCTAGTAGAAGCAAGATGAGTGGAGTTAGGTACGACGATTCTAAGTGAAATAAGTCACACAGAAAAAGACACTTATCATAAGCTATCACTTATAGAGGGAATGTAAAAACCGCTACACTTGAACTGAATTACAAAACAGAACAGAGTCACACGTTTAGAAAACACACTATTGCTGCTTAACAGGAAAGGTGAGGTGGGGTGATGCATAAAACAAGGGTTTCAAATTTGCTCAGATACCGTTCCATACACCCAATATGTAATAGACAAGACCTACTCCTTGCTCAGTGAACTGGACTCAACACCCCCTATTCCCCGCACAAGAATATATGTGACTAGTAAGAATCTTAAAACCTATGTATTGATATCTGTCTGGAAGTGTGTCAAGTGGGTGTAAAGCCGCATAAACACAGCCATGAAAGGCAGCTAAACCCCATTATAAAAATAAATTACTTTTAAAAACCCATAAAACAAAGACAGTGAAAGAGAGAGAAATTCTTACAAAATTCGTTCAGAGGCTGTGATGCAACCTGGATTGACCATATCTAGACCCACAGCTGGATGAGACATAAGGGTGGACACTCTTGGGGCTGAGAGGTTGGGTGAGGTTGGGTGAGAAAACGCAGACCCTTTAAAGTAATACTGCGTGGTACCCATCCCATGGGTCCCAAATCTCCAGGTTCAAGGGCATCTTCCTACATCGAAAACATGCATGAGAAACCCAGAAGATGGTACACCGTGTGATTTTGAAAGGTTTCTAAAACGCACCTCATTTCTCATCTCCTTGTGCTCGGTTTCGCCATTCCAGCTACTTTACTAGCAATCTCCCTACTTGGAGAATCAGCACCTTATCCTCCTGTTCCCTACAGGTTGCAATTTGTCCTGAGGATGAACGGGAAGAGGGGCAACCAATGAGAGAATAGATCTAGGTGTTGGGACAGGCACAGGTCACTCTATTTTCCCAAACGGAAGAAGAATTAACCACAGGCTCAGCCTGCTGCCCAGAAGCAGAATAGGGCCTGAGGCAATCCCGCGCTTTTGCGGCCAGCTCCCAAAAAAGACAGTTGAAAAATGGACCTCAGGGAAACTGCAATTCACAAACCCGCAGAGTTATAAATGATAACTCTCATCCACAGATATATTGAGGGAAGGCAACGAAGAGGATTTGAAAGCAAGGCAGAATTGCAGGAAACAGATTTCAGGAGGTAGATACGAATCGCCTTTAAAGCACATGAAAACCGGCAAAACGTCGACAATGATGCACTTGGCCAAAAAGGGCGTATGCGTTTTTTCCTGAATATATTCAGGAAAAAACGCATACGCCCTTTTTGGCCAACCAAGCAACCTGGAAAGGCAAATCAGCGCTACAAAGAAGTCTCGCTTCCCTTCGGACAAAAGGGCCATGCTGCAAAAAGTGTCAAAACCAGAAATGCAGGACAGGCCATGGAGAAATGGCAGCCTTGCTACACTGATGGGCGGGATGTAAATTGCCAACAGCCACTCTGGAGAAGTATACATTGTGTCCTGAAACATCGAATAAAAACAGCTTAGGGAGCATAGGGCACGTCCACTCATGGGCGTATAAATTGGAAAAACTAAAAATCAGCAAGACACAGGCACCCGAAAGTTTAGGGCTGCTCTGTTGACAAGAACCTCCACTTCATGACACCTTAAATATCCCAGGAAAGAGAAAAATGGATAAAGAAGTTGTGGTCCTTATGTACAATGGAATATCACTCAGACATGAAATCAATGTCATAAGGCTAGTAGAAGCAAGATGAGTGGAGTTAGGTACGACGATTCTAAGTGAAATATGTCACACAGAAAAAGACACTTATCATAAGCTATCACTTATAGAGGGAATGTAAAAACCGCTACACTTGAACTGAATTACAAAACAGAACAGAGTCACACGTTTAGAAAACACACTATAGCTGCTTAACAGGAAAGGTGAGGTGGGGTGATGCATAAAACAAGGGTTTCAAATTGGCTCAGATACCGTTCCATACACCCAATATGTAATAGACAAGACCTACTCCTTGCTCAGTGAACTGGACTCAACACCCCCTATTCCCCGCACAAGAATATATGTGACTAGTAAGAATCTTAAAACCTATGTATTGATATCTGTCTGGAAGTGAGTCAAGTGGGTGTAAAGCCGCATAAACACAGCCATGAAAGGCAGCTAAACCCCATTATAAAAATAAATTACTTTTAAAAACCCGTAAAACAAAGACAGTGAAAGAGAGAGAAATTCTTACAAAATTCGTTCAGAGGCTGTGATGCAACCTGGATTGACCATATCTAGACCCACACCTGGATGAGACATAAGGGTGGACACTCTTGGGGCTGAGAGGTTGGGTGAGGTTGGGTGAGCAAACGCAGACCCTTTAAAGTAATACTGCGTGGTACCCATCCCATGCGTCCCAAATCTCCAGGTTCAAGGGCATCTTCCTACATCGAAAACATGCATGAGAAACCCAGAAGATGGTACACCGTGTGATTTTGAAAGGTTTCTAAAACGCACCTCATTTCTCATCTCCTTGTGCTCGGTTTCGCCATTCCAGCTACTTTACTAGCAATCTCCCTACTTGGAGAATCAGCACCTTTAACCTCCTGTTCCCTACAGGTTGCAATTTGTCCTGAGGACGAACGGGAAGAGGGGCAACCAATGAGAGACTAGATCTAGGTGTTGGGACAGGCACAGGTCACTCTATTTTCCCATCAGGAAGAAGAATTAACCACAGGCTCAGCCTGCCGCCCAGAAGCAGAATAGAGCCTGAGGCAATCCCACGCTTTTGCGGCCAGCTCCCAAAAAAGACATTTGAAAAATGGAGCTCAGGGAAACTGCAATTCACAAACCCGCAGAGTTATAAATGATAACTCTCATCCACAGATATATTGAGGGAAGGCAACGAAGAGGATTTGAAAGCAAGGCAGAATTGCAGGAAACAGATTTCAGGAGGTAGATACGAATCGCCTTTAAAGCACATGAAAAGCGGCAAAAGTTCGACAATGATGCCCTTGGCCAAAAAGGGCATATGCGTTTTTTCCTGAATATATTCAGGAAAAAACGCATATGCCCTTTTTGGCCAACCAAGCAACCTGGAAAGGCAAATCAGCGCTACAAAGAAGTCTCGCTTCCCATCGGTGAAAAGGGCCATGCTGCAAAATGTGTCAAAACCAGAAATGCAGGACAGGCCATGGAGAAATGGCAGCCTTGCTACACTGATGGGCGGGATGTAAATTGCCAACAGCCACTCTGGAGAAGTGTACGTTGTGTCCTGAAACATCGAAAAAAAACAGCTTAGGGAGCATAGGGCACGTCCACTCATGGGCGTATAAATTGGAAAAACTAAAAATCAGCAAGACACAGGCACCGGAAAGTTTAGGGCTGCTCTGTTGACAAGAACCTCCACTTCATGACACCTTAAATATCCCAGGAAAGAGAAAAATGGATAAAGAAGTTGTGGTCCTTATGTACAATGGAATATCACTCAGACATGAAATCAGTGTCATAAGGCTAGTAGAAGCAAGATGAGTGGAGTTAGATACGACGATTCTAAGTGAAATAAGTCACACAGAAAAAGACACTTATCATAAGCTATCACTTATAGAGGGAATGTAAAAACCGCTACACTTGAACTGAATTACAAAACAGAACAGAGTCACACGTTTAGAAAACACACTATGGCTGCTTAACGGGAATGGTGAGGTGGGGTGATGCATAAAACAAGGGTTTTAAATTCGCTCAGATACCGTTCCATACACCCAATATGTAATAGACAAGACCTACTCCTTGCTCAGTGAACTGGACTCAACACCCCCTATTCACCACACAAGAATATATGTGACTAGTAAGAATCTTAAAACCTATGTATTGATATCTCTCTGGAAGTGAGTCAAGTGGGTGTAAAGCCGCATAAACACAGCCATGAAAAGCAGCTAAACCCCATTATAAAAATGAATTACTTTTAAAAACCCATAAAACAAAGACAGTGAAAGAGAGAGAAATTCTTACAAAATTCGTTCAGAGGCTGTGATGCAACCTGGATTGACCATATGAAGACCCACAGCTGGATGAGACATAAGGGTGGACACTCTTGGGGCTGAGAGGTTGGGTGTGGTTGGGTGAGCAAACGCAGACCCTTTAAAGTAATACTGCGTGGTACCCATCCCATGGGTCCCAAATCTCCAGGTTCAAGGGCATCTTCCTACATCGAAAACATGCATGAGAAACCCAGAAGATGGTACACCGTGTGATTTTGAAAGGTTTCTAAAACGCACCTCATTTCTCATCTCCTTGTGCTCGGTTTCGCCATTCCAGCTACTTTACTATCAATCTCCCTACTTGGAGAATCAGCACCTTTAACCTCCTGTCCCCTACAGGTTGCAATTTGTCCTGAGGACGAACGGGAAGAGGGGCAACCAATGAGAGACTAGATCTAGGTGTTGGGACAGGCACAGGTCACTCTATTTTCCCAACAGGAAGAAGAATTAACCACAGGCTCAGCCTGCCGCCCAGAAGCAGAATAGGGCCTGAGGCAATCCCGCGCTTTTGAGGCCAGCTCCCAAAAAAGACAGTTGAAAAATGGACCTCAGGGAAACTGCAATTCACAAACCCGCAGAGTTATAAATGATAACTCTCATCCACAGATATATTGAGGGAAGGCAACGAAGAGGATTTGAAAGCAAGGCAGAATTGCAGGAAACAGATTTCAGGAGGTAGATACGAATTGCCTTTAAAGCACATGAAAAGCGGCAAAACGTCGACAATGATGCCCTTGGCCATAAAGGGCGTATGCGTTTTTTCCTGAATATATTCAGGAAAAAACGCATACGCCCTTTTTGGCCAACCAAGCAACCTGGAAAGGCAAATCAGCGCTACAAAGAAGTCTCGCTTCCCATCGGTGAAAAGGGCCATGCTGCAAAAAGTGTCAAAACCAGAAATGCAGGACAGGCCATGGAGAAATGGCAGCCTTGCTACACTGATGGGCGGGATGTAAATTGCCAACAACCACTCTGGAGAAGTGTACGTTGTGTCCTGAAACATCGAAAAAAAACAGCTTAGGGAGCATAGGGCACGTCCACTCATGGGCGTATAAATTGGAAAAACTAAAAATCAGCAAGACACAGGCACCGGAAAGTTTAGGGCTGCTCTGTTGACAAGAACCTCCACTTCATGACACCTTAAATATCCCAGGAAAGAGAAAAATGGATAAACAAGTTGTGGTCCTTATGTACAATGGAATATCACTCAGACATGAAATCAATGTCATAAGGCTAGTAGAAGCAAGATGAGTGGAGTTAGGTACGACGATTCTAAGTGAAATAAGTCACACAGAAAAAGACACTTATCATAAGCTATCACTTATAGAGGGAATGTAAAAACCGCTACACTTGAACTGAATTACAAAACAGAACAGAGTCACACGTTTAGAAAACACACTATGGCTGCTTAACGGGAATGGTGAGGTGGGGTGATGCATAAAACAAGGGTTTCAAATTCGCTCAGATACCGTTCCATACACCCAATATGTAATAGACAAGACCTACTCCTTGCTCAGTGAACTGGACTCAACACCCCCTATTCCCCGCACAAGAATATATGTGACTAGTAAGAATCTTAAAACCTATGTATTGATATCTGTCTGGAAGTGAGTCAAGTGGGTGTAAAGCCGCATAAACACAACCATGAAAAGCAGCTAAACCCCATTATAAAAATAAATTACTTTTAAAAACCCGTAAAACAAAGACAGTGAAAGAGAGAGAAATTCTTACAAAATTCGTTCAGAGGCTGTGATGCAACCTGGATTGACCATATCTACACCCACACCTGGATGAGACATAAGGGTGGACACTCTTGGGGCTGAGAGGTTGGGTGAGGTTGTGTGAGCAAACGCAGACCCTTTAAAGTAATACTGCGTGGTACCCATCCCATGGGTCCCAAATCTCCAGGTTCAAGGGCATCTTCCTACATCGAAAACATGCATGAGAAACCCAGAAGATGGTACACCGTGTGATTTTGAAACGTTTCTAAAACGCACCTCATTTCTCATCTCCTTGTGCTCGGTTTCGCCATTCCAGCTACTTTACTAGCAATCTCCCTACTTGGAGAATCAGCACCTTTAACCTCCTGTTCCCTACAGGTTGCAATTTGTCCTGAGGATGAACGGGAAGAGGGGCAACCAATGAGAGACTAGATCTAGGTGTTGGGACAGGCACAGGTCACTCTATTTTCCCAACAGGAAGAAGAATTAACCACAGGCTCAGCCTGCCGCCCAGAAGCAGAATAGGGCCTGAGGCAATCCCGCGCTTTTGCGGCCAGCTCCCAAAAAAGACAGTTGAAAAATGGAGCTCAGGGAAACTGCAATTCACAAACCCGCAGAGTTATAAATGATAACTCTCATCCACAGATATATTGAGGGAAGGCAACGAAGAGGATTTGAAAGAAAGGCAGAATTGCAGGAAACAGATTTCAGGAGGTAGATACGAATCGCCTTTAAAGCACATGAAAAGCGGCAAAACGTCGACAATGATGCCCTTGGCCAAAAAGGGCGTATGCGTTTTTTCCTGAATATATTCAGGAAAAAACGCATACGCCCTTTTTGGCCAACCAAGCAACCTGGAAAGGCAAATCAGCGCTACAAAGAAGTCTCGCTTCCCATCGGTGAAAAGGGCCATGCTGCAAAAAGTGTCAAAACCAGAAATGCAGGACAGGCCATGGAGAAATGGCAGCCTTGCTACACTGATGGGAGGGATGTAAATTGCCAACAGCCACTCTGGAGAAGTATACGTTGTGTCCTGAAACATCGAAAAAAAACAGCTTAGGGAGCATAGGGCACGTCCACTCATGGGCGTATAAATTGGAAAAACTAAAAATCAGCAAGACACAGGCACCGGAAAGTTTAGGGCTGCTCTGTTGACAAGAACCTCCACTTCATGACACCTTAAATATCCCAGGAAAGAGAAAAATGGATAAAGAAGTTGTGGTCCTTATGTACAATGGAATATCACTCAGACATGAAATCAATGTCATAAGGCTAGTAGAAGCAAGATGAGTGGAGTTAAGTACGACGATCTAAGTGAAATAAGTCACACAGAAAAAGACACTTATCATAAGCTATCACTTATAGAGGGAATGTAAAAACCGCTACACTTGAACTGAATTACAAAACAGAACAGAGTCACACGTTTAGAAAACACACTATAGCTGCTTAACAGGAAAGGTGAGGTGGGGTGATGCATAAAACAAGGGTTTCAAATTCGCTCAGATACCGTTCCATACACCCAATATGTAATAGACAAGACCTACTCCTTGCTCAGTGAACTGGACTCAACACCCCCTATTCCCCGCACAAGAATATATGTGACTAGTAAGAATCTTAAAACCTATGAATTGATATCTGTCTGGAAGTGAGTCAAGTGGGTGTAAAGCCGCATAAACACAGCCATGAAAGGCAGCTAAACCCCATTATAAAAATAAATTACTTTTAAAAACCCGTAAAACAAAGACAGGGAAAGAGAGAGAAATTCTTACAAAATTCGTTCAGAGGCTGTGATGCAACCTGGAATGACCATATCTAGACCCACAGCTGGATGAGACATAAGGGTGGACACTCTTGGGGTTGAGTGGTTGGGTGAGGTTGGGTGAGCAAACGCAGACCCTTTAAAGTAATACTGCGTGGTACCCATCCCATGGGTCCCAAATCTCCAGGTTCAAGGGCATCTTCCTACATCGAAAACATGCATGAGAAACCTAGATGATGGTACACCGTGTGATTTTGAAAGGTTTCTAAAACGCACCTCATTTCTCATCTCCTTGTGTTCGGGTTCGCCATTCCAGCTACTTTACTAGCAATCTCCCTACTTGGGGAATCAGCACCTTTAACCTCCTGTTCCGTTCAGGTTGCGATTTGTTCTGAGGATGAAAGGGAAGAGGGGCAACCAATGAGAGACTAGATCTAGGTTTTGGGACAGGCCCAGGTCACTGTATTTTCCCATCAGGAAGAAGAATTAACCACAGGCTCAGCCTGCACGCCGGAACCAGAATAGGGCCTGAAGCAATCCTGTGCTTTGCGGCCAGCTCCCAAGAAAGCGAGTTGAAAAATGGAGCTCAGGGGCACTGCAATTCAGAGACCTGCAGAGTTATAAATGATAACTCTTGGCCACAAATATATTGAGGGAAGGCAACCAAGAGGAGTTGAAAGCAAGGCAGAATTGCAGGAAACAGATTTCAGGAGGTAGATTCGAATCACCTTTAAAGCACATGAAAAGTGGCAAAACGTGGACAATGATGCCCTTGGCCCAAAAGGGCGTATGCGTTTTTTCCTGAATATATTCAGGAAAAAACGCATACGCCCTTTTTGGCCAACCAAGCAACCTGGAAAGGCAAATCAGCGCTATAAAGAAGTCTCGCTTCCCATTGGTCAAAGGGTCATGCTGAAAAAAGTGTAAAAACCAGAAAAGCAGGACAGTCCATGTAGAAATCGGAGCCTTGCTATGCTGATGGGCGGGATGTAATTTGCCAACAGCCACTCTGGAGAATTGTACGGTGTGTCCTGAAACATCTAAAAAACACAGCTTAGTGAGCATAGGGCACTTCAACTCATGGGCGTATAAATTGGGAAAACTAAAAATCATCAAGACACAGGCACCCCAAAGTTTAGGGCTGCTCTGTTCCCAAGAACCTCCACTTCGGTACTCCTTAAACATCCCAGGAAGAGGAAAATTGATAAAGAAGTTGTGGTACTTATGTACAATGGAATATCACTCAGCCATGAAATCAATGTCATAAGGCTACTAGCAGCATGATGAGTGGATGTAGGTATGATGATTTTAAGTGAAATAAGTCACATAGAAAAAGACACTTATCAAAGACATCACTTATATAGGGAATGTAAAAATCGCTACACTTAAACTGATTTACAAAACAGAACAGAGTCACACATTTTCAAAACACACTATGGCTGCTTAACGGGAAAGGTGAGGTGGGTGATGCATAAACCCGGGATTTGAAATTAGCACAGATATCACTCCATAAATCAAATATGTAATAGACAAGACCTACTCCTTGCTCAGTGAACTGGACGCAACACCCTCTATTCACCGCACAAGAATATATCTGACTAGTAAGAATCTTAAAACCTATGTATTGATATCTCTCTTTAAGTGAGTCAAGTGGGTGTAAAGCGGGCTAAACACAGCAGTGAAAAGCAGCGAAACCCCATTTTAAAATAAATAACTTTAAAAAACCCAAAAACCTAAGACAGTGATAGAGAGAGGAAATTTTACATAATTCGTTCCTGGGCTGTGATGCAACCTTGTTTGACCATATCTAGACCCACAGCTGGATGAGAAATAAAGCTGGACACTCTTGCAGCTGAAGGTCTCTTTCCCTAGTTACCAGATTGGGGAACGTAAAAAGGCTGCTGCCCTCTGGCCGTTACCTGCAAAAGCAGCTTTAATACCTGTGTTAATGGTCACTTCATATGAACAAGTACTTCAGGGCTGTAAATGAAACCTGCCCTCAAAATGTCTTGAGGGAGGTAATGGCCAAAACTTTTCAAAATGTGACACTTACTTTAAGAAAACAATTTGAAGAACTAAGCTGTAATCACAGTTTGATAAATAAAAAGAGCATGCTTTAAAGATCAATTTCAACAGATTATGGGACACATGCAAATTCAACCACACAGAGGTATCAGCTCGCACCTGTTAGAATAACCAGCAGCAAGCAAACTACAAACAATAAATATTGAAGGCGTTTTGGAGAAATGCATACCCTCAATTTTAAGTGGGACATAACCTGGAAAGAGCCACTAATGAGAACTGAATGGTGGTGCCTTTAAAACGTACACACTGAGCTACCATATGATACAGCAAGCCCACTCCTTGGCCTATAACATAAGGAGATAGAACTGGAAAGACACAGGCAAGCAAATGTGCATTGCAGCAGTATTACAATAACCAAGACATGGAGGCAACCAAAAAGTCCATCAAGAGGTGCGTGGCCAAAGAATAACTGGTACACGTACAGATGGAATATGAGCCAGGGAAAAAAACAAAACAATGTCAATTGCAGCACTGTGTATGATTCTTGAGTTAATCAGGCAAATTGTACTAAGTCAGAAAGCAAAAGACACATATCCTATAATATCACTTATAGGTCTTAGCTAAAAATTGATACCAATGAAGATATTTCCACAGAGAAATGCAATCACAGATTCATTAAACAAACTTAGGGTTCACCAAATGGAAAGGTGTGAGGATTGGATACATTAGGATATTGGGGTTAAGATAGATATAGAAACACATGTGAAATATGTAATCACCAAAGACCTACGTAATACCAAGACAAGACTACTCAACATGGTGTCATAACCTACATGGGAAAATGATCCAAAGAAGAATAGATATATGTATATGTTTAAAAGAACCACATCTTGCACACCTAGAAGAAACAAAACATTTTAATCAAATTTGCTCTGACAAAAAATAAAAATTAAATTAAAAAAAGAACAAGAAGTAATGAGACATAAACTTAAGGGGCTTTTTGCTGGCACATTGCATTCTAATTTACAACCAGAACATGACTTCCATTAAGGCTCTGTCATCACTAATAAAGCAGCTTTATAAGCAATGTTGAAGGTAGCTTAAAAGAAGTCTCACTAATTATTGATAGTAACAAGGAAACAAAGAAAAGTAAAAGTCTCACTGCAAAAAGTATACATAGGGTAAGGATAGTAGATCAAACACTGATTACACTTCTGTAAAGAATAAAAGACAACAGTAGTATGTTTTGTTAAAAAAGAGAGGGCCCAAATAAATCTGAAATGAAAGAGATGATGTTACAACAGACACCACAGAAATACAAAGTATCCTAAGATACACACAGGGTAACTCAGGGCTCAGACTGGACAGAGCCCACTCTCCAGTCCCCTGTACATGACTTACAGGAGCCTCAGGAACTGAGGAGGGGGTCCCTGAGGAGAGGCTCAAGATAGAATATGGTAGGCATTAACATGACTGCATTCATCTTAAACATGCCTGAACTACATTTACACGAGATGATTTTGTCCTGTATGTACATCGGCACCTCTAGCCGGAACTGCAGATCTTTGGCTTCAACACCTCTACTGACAACATTAGCTTCACCTGCTGTGGACCGTCTCCTATAGGATTTCTAGAATCACAAAACATCGAAGCTTCACAGGACCCAGAGTCTGTGCGACTCCACACAGAGTCTCAGAGTCTCAACTCCACTCAGATACTCCACTCTTGGAGGGCACACACAAAGTAGTGTGTACATCAGGACCCAGGGGAAGGAGCAGTGACCCCGTAGGAGAATGACCAGAACTACCTGCTACTTTTAGAGGGTCTCCTGCAGAGGCAGCTGGTGGCTGTGGCTGTGGCTCACCGTGAGGACAACGACACTGGCAGCAGAAGTTCTGGGAAATACTCCTTGGTGTGAGCCCTCCCAGAGTCCGCCATTAGCCCCACCAAGAGCAAGGTAGGCTCCAGTGCTGGGTCGCCTCAGGCCAAACAACCAACAGGGAGGGAACCCAGCCCCATGCATCAGCAGACAAGCGGATTCAACTTTTTATTAAAGTTTTATTTAATCCGTAGACAAGCGGATTAAAGCTCTGCCCACCAAAGCAACACCCAGCTCTACCCACCACCAGTCCCTCCCATCAGGAAGCTTGCACAAGTCTCTAAGATAGACTCATCCACCAGAGAGCAGACAGCAGAAGCAAGAAGAACTACAATTCTGCAGCCTGTGGAAGGAAAACCACATTCACAGGAAGATAGACAAAATGAAAAGGCAGAGGACTTTATACCAGATCAAGGAACAAGATAAAACCCCAGAAAAAAAACGAAATGAGGTGGAGATAGGGAACCTTCCAGAAAAAGAATTCAGAATAATGATAGTGAAGTTGAGCCAAGACCTTAGAAAAAGAAAGGAGGCAAAGATCGAGAAGACACAAGAAATGCTTAACAAAGACCTAGAAGAATTAAGGAACAAACACCTAGAAGAATTAAAGAACAAACAAACAGAGGTGAACAATGTAATAATTGAAATGAAAAATACACTAGAAGGAATCAGTAGCAGAATAACTGTGGCAGAAGAACGGATAAGTGGCCTGGAAGACAGAAAGGTGGAAATCACTGCCATGGAACAGAATAAAGAAAAAGAATGAAAATAAATGAAGACACCCCAAGAGTCCTCTGGGACAACATTAAACGCAACAACATTCGCATTATAGGGGTCCCAGAAGGAGAAGAGAGAGAGAAAGGACCCGAGAATATATTTGAAGAGATTATGGTCAAAAACTTCCCTAGCATGGGAAAAGAAATAGCCACCCAAGTCCAGAAGCACAGAGTGTCCCAGGCAGGAGAAACCAAAGGAGAAAAATGACAAGACACATAGTAATCAAATTGACAAAAATTAACGACAAAGAAAAATTATTGAAAGCAGCAAGGGAAAAATGACAAATAACATACAAGGGAAATCCCATAAGGATAACAGCTGATTTCTCAGCAGAAAATCTACAAGCCAGAAGGAAGTGGCATGATAAATTTAAAGTGATGAAAGGGAAGAACCTACAACCAAGAGTACTGCACCCTGCAAAGAGCTCATTCAGATTTGATGGAGAAATCAAAAGCCTTACAGACAAGCAAAAGCTAAGAGAATTCAGCACCATGCAACCAGCTCTACACCAAATGCTAAAAGAACTTCTCTAAGTGGGAAACACAAGAGAAGAAAAGGACCCACCAAGACAAACCCATAACAATTAAGAAAATAGTAGTAGGAACATACATATCGATAATTACCTTAAACGTGAATGCACTAAATGTTCCAACCAAAAGACATAGACTGGCTGAATGGATACAAAAACAAGACCCATATATATGCTGTCTACAAGAGACCCATTTCAGACCTAGGGACACATACAGACTGAAAGTGAGGCGATGGAAAAATATATTCTATGCTAATGAAAATCAAAAGAAAGCTGGAGTAGCAATACTCATATCAGATAAAATAGACTTTAAAATAAAGAATGTTACAAGAGACAAGGAAAGACGCTACATAATGGTCAAGGGATCAAACCAAGAAGAAGACATAACAATTATAAATATATATGTACCCAACATAGGAGCACCTCAATGTATAAGGCAACTGCTAACAGCTATAAAAGAGGAAATCGACAGTAACACAATAATAGCGGGGGACTTTAACAGCTCACTTACACCAGTGGAGATCAGCCAGACAGAAAATTAATAAGGAAACACAAGCTTTAAATGACACAATAGACCAGATAGAGTTCATTGATATTTATAGGACATTCCATCCAAAAACAGCAGATTACACGTTCTTCTCAACTGCACACGGAACATTCTCCAGGATAGATCACATCTTGGGTCACAGATAAAGCCTCAGTAAATTTAAGAAAACTGAAATCATATCAAGCAGGTGTTCCGACCACAATGCTATGAGATTAGAAATCAATTACACGGAAAAAACCGTAAAAAACACAAACACATGGAGGCTAAACAATACGTTACTAAATAACCAAGAGATCACTGAGGAAATCAAAGGGGAAATCAAAAACTACCTAGAGACAAATGACAACAAAAACACGATGACCAAAACCTATGGGATGCAGCAAAAGGGGTTCTAAGAGGGAAGTTTATAGCAATACAAGCCTACCTCAAGAAACAAGAAAAATCTCAAATAAACAATCTAACCTTACACCTAGAGGAAGTAGAGAAAGAAGAACAAAACCCAAAGTTAGTAGAAGGAAAGAAATCCTAAAGATCAGAGCAGAAATAAATGAAATAGAAACAAAGAAAACGGAAGCAAAGATCAACAAAACTAAAAGCTGGTTCTTTGAGAAGATAAGCAAAAATGATCAACCTTTAGCCAGACTCAAGAAAAAGAGGGAGAGGATGCAAATCAACAAAATTAGAAGTGAAAAAGGAGAAGTTACAACAGACACCACAGGAATACAAAGCATCCTAAGAGACTACTACAAGCAACTCTGTGCCAATAAAATGGACAATCTGGAAGAAATGGACAAATTCTTAGAAAGGGATAACCTTCAAAGATTGAACCAGGAAGAAATAGAAAATATGAACAAACCTATCACTAGCAATGAAATTGAAACTGTGATTAAAAATCTTCCAACAAACAGAAGTCCAGAACCAGATGGCATCACAGGTGAATTCTATCAAACATTTAGAGAAGAGCTAACACCCAACCTTCTCAAATTCTTCAAAACAATTGCAGGGGAAGGAACACTCCCAAACTCATTCTATGAGACCACCATCACCCTGATACCAAAATCAGACAGAGATACTACAAGGAAAGAAAATTATAGACCAATATCACTGATGAATATAGATGTAAAAATCCTCAACAAAATACTAGCAAACAGAATCGAACAACAGATTAAAAGGATCATACACCATGATCAAGTGGGGTTTTTTCCCAGGGATGCAAGGATTCTTCAATATACACAAATCAATGTGATACACCATATTAACAAATTGTAGAATAAAACCATATGATCATCTCAATAGATGAAGGAAAAGATTTTGAGAAAATTCAACACTCATTTACGATAAAAACTCTGCAGAGTGTGGGCATAGAGGGAAACTACCTCAACATAATAAAGGCCATATATGACAAACCCACAGCAAACAGCATTCTCAATGGTGAAAAACTGAAAGCGTTTCCTCTAAGATCAGAAACAAGACGAGGATGCCCACTCTCACCACTGCTATTCAACATAGTTTTGGAAGTCCTAGCCATGGCAATCAGAGAAGAAAAAGAAATAAAAGGAATACAAAAAGGAAAAGAAGAAGTAAAATTGTCACTGTTTGCAGATGACATGATATCATAGATAGAGAATCCTAAAGACGCCACCAGAAAACCACTGGAGCTAATCAATGAATTTGGTAAAGTTGCAGGATACAAAATTAATGCACAGAAATTGCTTGCATTCCTATACACTAACAATGAAAGATCAGAAAGAGAAATTAAGGAAACAATCCCATTACCACTGCAACAAAAAGAATAAAATACCTAGGAATAAACCTACCTAAGGAAGTAAAAGACCTGTACTCAGAAAACTATAAGACACTGATGAAAGAAATCAAAGATGATATAAACAGATGGAGACATATACCATGTTCTTGGATTAGAAGAATCAATATTGTGAAAATGACTATACTACCCAAAGCAATCTACAGATTCAATGCAATCCCGATCAAAATACCTTTGGCATTTTCTACAGAACAAGAAAAAAAAAATCTTAAAATTTATAGGGAGACACAAAAGACCCTGGATAGCCAAAGCAGTCTTGAGGGGGAAAAAAAGAGCTGGAGGAATCAGACTTCCAGACTTCAGACTATATTACAAAGCTACAGAAATCAAGATAATATGGTACTGACACAAAAACAGAAATATAGGTCAATAGAACAGGATAGAAAGCACAGAGATAAACCCACGTACCTATGGTTAACTAATCTATGACAAAGGAGGCAAGGGTATACAATGGAGAAAAGACAGTGTCTTCAGTAAGTGGTGGGGGGAAAACTGGACAGCTACATGTAAAAGAATGAAATTAGTACACTCCCTAACACCATACACAAAAATAACTCAAAATGGATTAGAGACCTAAATATAAGACCAGCCACTATAAAACTCTTAGAAGAAAACATAAGCAGAACAGTCTATGACATAAATCACAGCAAGATCCTTTTTGACCCACCTCCTAGAGAAATGGAAATAAAAACAAAAATTAAAAAATGGGACCAAATGAAACATAAATTCTTTTGCACAGCAAAGGAAAACTTAAGCAAGATGAAAAGACAACCATCAGAATGGGAGAAAATATTTTCAAATGAAGCAAATGGCAAAGGATTAATCTACAAAAAGCAGCTCATGTAGCTCAATATCACAAAACCAAACAACCCAATCCAAAAATGGGCAGAAGACCTAAATAGACATTTCTCCAAAGAAGATATACAGGTTGCCAACAAACACATGAAAGGATGCTGAACATCACTAATCATTGGAGAAATGCAAATCAAAACTACAGTGAGGTATCACCTCACACCAGTCAGAATGGCCATCATCAAAAAATCTACCAACAGTAAATGCTGGAGAGGCATTTATTGGAGAAAAAGGAACCCTCTTGCACTGTTGGTGGGAATGTAAATTGATATAGCCACTAGGGAGAACGGTATGGGGCTTCCTTAAAAACTAAAAATAGAACTACCATACAACCCAGCAAACCCACTCCTGGACATTTACCCTGAGCAAACCATAATTCAAAAAGAGTCATGTACCACAATGTTCACTGTAGCTCTATTTACAATAGCCAGGACATGGAAGCAAACTAAGTGTCCATCAACAGATAAATGGATAAAGAAGATGTGGCACATATATACAATGGAACATTATTCAGCCATAAAAAGAAACGAAATTGAGTTATTTTTAGTGAGGTGGATGGATCTAGAGTCTGTCCTACAGAGTGAAGTAAGTCAGAAAGAGAAAAACAAATACCGTATGCTAACACATATATATGGAATCTAAAAAAAAAAAAGTTTATGAAGAACCTAGGGGCAGGAAAGGATTAAGGACACAGACGTAGAGAAAGGACTTGAGGACATGGGGAGAGGGAAGGGTAAGCTGGGACAAAGTGAGAGAGTGGTATGGACATATATACACTACCAAATGTAAAATTGATAGCTACTGGGAAGCAGCCACATAGCACAGGGAGATCAGCTCTGTGCTTTGTGACCACCTAAAAGGGTGGGATAAGGGAGTGAGAGGGAGGTGCAAGAGGGAGGGGATATGGTGTTATATGTATACGCATAGCTGATTCACTTTTTTATACAGCAGAAACTAACACACAATTGTAAAGCAATTATACTCCAATAAAGATGTAAAAGAAAAAAAAAAAAAAAAGAAAGCCCAGAGATAAACCTACACACCTATGGCCCACTAATCTATGACAAAGGAGGCAAGGGTATACAATGGAGAAAAGACAGTCTCTTCAATAAGTGGTGCTGGGAAAAATGGACAGTTACATGTAAAAGAATGAAATTAGAACACTCCCTAACACCATACACAAAAAATAAACTCCAAATGGATTAGAGACCGAAATGTAAGACCGGACACTATAAAACTCTTAGAGGAAAACATAGGAAGAATACTCTTTGACATAAATCACAGCAAGATCTTTTTTGATCCACCTCCTAGAGTAATGGAATAAAAAAAAAAAACAAAAACAAATGGGAGCAAATGAAACCTAAAAGCTTTTGCAAAGCAAAGGAAACTACAAACAAGACGAAAAGACAACCCTCAGAATGGGAGAAAATATTTGCAAACGAATCAATGGACAAAGGATTAATCTCCAATGTATATAAACAGCTCATGCAGCTCAACAGTAAAAAAACAAACAAACCAATCCAAAAATGGGCAGATGACGTAAATAGACATTTGTCCCAAGAAGACATACAGATGACCAAGAAACACATGAAAAGCTACTCAACATCACTAATTATTAGAGAAATATAAACCAAAACTACAATGAGGTATCACCTCACACGAGTTAGAATGGGCATCATCAGAAAATCTACAAACAACAAATGCTGGAGAGGGTGTGGAGAAAAGGGAACCCTCTTACACTATTTGTGGGAATGTAAATTGATACAGTCACTATGGAGAACAGTATGGAGGTTCCTTAAAAAACTAAAAATAGAATTACCATATGACCCAGCAATCCCACTACTGGCCATATACCCAGAGAAAACCATAATTCAAAAAGACATATTCACCACAATATTCATTGCAGCACTATTTACAATAGCCAGGTCATGGAAGCAACCTAAATGCCCATAGACAGACGAACGGAAAAGATGTGCTACATATATAAAATGGAATATTACTCAGCCATAAAAAGGAATGAAATTGGGTCATTTGTAGAGACGTGGATAGATCTAGAGACTGTCATACAGAGTGAAGTAAGTCAGAAAGAGAAAAACAAATATCGTATATTAACGCATACATGTAGAACCTAGAAAAATGGTAAAGATGAACTGGTTTGCAAGGCAGAAATAGAGACACAGATGTAGAGAACAAATGTATGGACACCAAGGGGGGAAAGTGGCAGGGTGGTGGTGGTGGGATGAATTGCGACCCTGGGATTGACATATATACACTTATATGTATAAAATAGATAACCAATAAGAGCCTGCTGTATAAAAAAATGAATAAAATAAATTCAAAAATTAAAAAATAAATAATACTTAAGAAAATAAAACAGAAAAAAAAGTTCTGTCCTTCCCATAGACGTATTTATATGAATGAATGATTTCCATGCTTATATCCATAAATACAAAAAGAGGAATAAAACTTACTTTGACCCAAAAAAGAAAAAAAAAAAAACTGAACCCACTGGTCATACAGAGGAAAACCCTATCAGCGCACTTGCTCCAGTGGTAAACAATTCTTAAGTTGGTCACAGGTGGGGAATCATCTCCCATGCAGCCAGCAGCCCCCACACAAGGAGCGTCCTCATTGCAAAGCTGGGGGACTGTGAGGAGGCGTCTCTGACTAAACGTGAGCTGAGCCCCAGGCCAGCTGCTGCTGAACTTTTCCCACCGTTCCCAGGTAAAACACCTGAATGTGTGCAAAGACTAAAAACTAGAGGAAGGGGCTTGGAGTCACACCAGCAACAGCACGCAGGCCGACTTGGTGCCTGCAGGCCAGCCAGGATGGTCCTGGCCCCGGGCGCTCGTCTGGAAACTTTCCATTTCCCTGCCTGAGGTACCCCTCCTGTCCCGGCCCCCACTGCTTTTTTCCTTCCTTACCTCTGCCCGGGGAGAAATTCCAGCAGCAAGTATGGGTGACACATCCTCTTCTTTAGCAGGTGGCAGCCCGGCAACTCCTGCAGAAAGTCCAGTAGAGCCCCAGTCACAACGGGCCACTCATAGAGCCGTGGGCCCTACTGCCTCCCACCAGCCCAACCCCGAGACTGCTGATGGGGCAGAGAATATGGCGTCAGGCACAGCTGCAGAAGCTTTTGCTGCCTGGAGGGGTGTTTATATTGACCTCAACCCAGGCACACCTGGGAAGGGCTGGCCGGCCGGGTCAGGCTGCCCAGGTCAGCCAATCCTCGCCCCTCAGGGGCTCAGATTTGCAGAAAATGGGCCTTGCTGCACCGGCCAGATCCAAGGAACAGGTGTAGGGTCCCGAGAGTCAGGATAGATAAGGGGCGGCAGCCCTGGCTTGTTTTCTAATCATTTTATCTGGTCCATGAGTGGGAGACAACTTCAAGAAGACCCTCTGCTAATGAGAGGAACCCAGGAGTCAGGGAGAGGAGGGGTGGTGGGTGGAGACAGAGGCCTGGTGCCCCGGCTGCTGTGGAAGCCCCTGGAAGACCAGGCAGAGGGAGGTCGCACAGAGTGAAGCCTAGGGTCACAGACCTGTTGGAGCTGCTGTTTATTAGTTCAAGCTCTGCTCTGAGGTGCTCTGTGTCAGCTCTGAGTGACAGGTGTGCTGGGGGTGCTCTGCAATGAGGGCTATGTGCACAGTTCCTGTGTGCCCAGCCCTGTCGGGGTACCTGTCCACGGGAGCTCCATATCCAGGGAGGGGCCTGCCCACGAGAGCCCCGTGGGCTGCTGGGTACCTGCCCAGGTGAGCTCCATATCCTGGGAGGGGCCTGACCATGATGGCCCCATGGGCTGCTGGGTACCTGCCCAGGTGAGCTCCATATCCTGGGAGGGGCCTAACCACCACAGCCCCGTGGGCTGCTGGGTACCTGCCCAGGTGAGCTCCATATCCTGGGAGGGGCCTGACCACCAGAGCCCCATGGGCTGCTGGGGACCTGGTAGAGGACGCCAGGACAGTCAGTGAAGCCACAGAGGATATACATCTAGTAGTTCCTAATTCCTACACCCTGCTGGTCATTCTACCATCCACCAGGACATGGTATTCTGTATTAGACTTCAATGATGCCTTCTTCTGTATTCCATTCGTCCCAGAGTCACAAGAAATTTTGGCTGTGAGTGGCAGGACTCAACATACAACAAAAACAATACTGCTGGGCCGTCCTGCCCCAGGGGTTCAAAAATTCCCACACCATCTTTGGGGAAACGTTAGCTAAAGACCTAAAAGATCTACCTCTGGAGAAGGGAACCCTCCTTCAATATGCAGATGACATTCTGATCACCAGCCCGACTAAGGAGACCTCTGAACTACCTAGCCAATAAAAGATAGAAGGTGTCCAAGAAAAAGGCTCAAATATCACAAACTAAGGTGACCTTCTTGGGCTTCATTCGCTCAGAAGGTCGGAGAAGCCCACCCCAGGAAAGGGAAGAAGCCATTTGCAGCCTCACCCTTCCTGAAACTAGAAGACAGCTTAGGGGTTCCTGGGGAGACCGGGGTTTGCTGCATCTGGATCCCTAACTACAGTCTAATAGCTGGGCCTCTATATGAAACACTGAAAGGAAAAGATGATGATCCTTTTGAATAGAATCCAGAAGTGGCCTTTCAAGAATGGAAAGAGCAGTCAGTTCAGACCCGTGCCCTGGACCTCCCTAAGTTAGCTAAACCCTTTGACCTTTACATTCCTGGTCCAAGGCGAATCGCCCTTGGAGTATTAGTGCAAAAACTGGGACCACTTGAAATGGAACAATGCAAGAATGCCCTCCAGGCATTGGCCAGCCACCCCATCCGACCAGGATACTGGGGGTATCTAAAAACCTGGAAATCAGCAGCCCACAAGGCCAGCTCCCTCCTAAGGGAAAAGGACGCCACTTGGTGATCCTAACCACCCACCATGCCCTGAAGTTGCAGGGATTGCTCCGTGGGCACAATGACCTCGAGTGAGGAGGCCCTCCAACACCAACCTCCAGAGAGACAACCTGGGGCAATGGGCCCCCATGACGACTCGTGTGACCATCACTTGACCTGGAGCTTCTCTCAGAAAACAACAAGAGTGTGCCCCAAAAGAGCAGACTATTGCTTACAGGACTTACTGCACCCAGAGCGGAGCTAATAAACTTGGTAGGGGAACCGTAAATAACGCTGCCACCATAGAAAAGCCTACAGACACCGCGGTGACGGCGGCCAATGAGACCGGCTGTACTCCTGGCTACTTCAAAAGGCCGTTGACTGAGTGGCCATCATGGTCCTGGATCACCACCGGCCCTGGACTGTCTGGGAGTTGAGCAAGCAGGGCTCTGACACCTGGTGCTGCTTGTACGTTAATTCAGTGGCCTAACTGAAGAAAGCGCAGACTACTGGTCAGAGCATCTAGGCTGGCAGAAACCGTCAGCCTAAGGGGGCCGAACCAATGTGGAGCAGGGTAAAACGGCCCACCCCCCCCCCAGCGTCTCTGCACATCTCTTTCCTGGACCCTTAAAGATCATTAGAATCTATAAAACTTCCAATGCTGGTGCTCAGGCAGACGAGCAGTGAGGGAGGAGGCCTGGGGACAATCAACCTCACATGGAGGCTGCTTGGGAGAAGTCCTCCCCCTCGCCCCGGGTATGAGGACACCCAACTCAGCACGAAGCATTTACAGAAGAGGTGTATGCACCCTCAGCACCCCAAGAATGAGGAATGGGACAAAAGGCAGAGGAGGGCTTTGTCACTGGCAAAGCCCATGAAAAATTCCTGGGAGATGAAAATAGAATCTGGGCAATAAAATAAAGTCTAACCATTTTTTCCTTTGTGCTTTGTCTAATTTCACTTGCTCCTAGGTTTCCACATGCAGAGGTCCCACACCCGACACTTCAGACCCGATTTCCTAGTGCAAAATGGCTGGGCCGACACCTCAGCTCGTGGGGTCCCGTGCAGACTCTGCGACATAGAGCCTGAGCTCCAGCCAACCCGGCCCTCGAGAGCTCTACCCCCTCCCTCCTGCTGACGCTGCCAGGATCTCTACACAGCAGCCCGGCCCACAACCCGCAAGGGAGCACACACTCTCACCTCTCCATTCTCTGATCAAAATATAAAGTTTTCCTTTGCTTCTGAACCAAAGTCAGTCTCGATCTGTTGGCTCCAATGACACTGGGCAGGGAGACCCTTGTTGGGACCCACTCTGCAGGATCAGTAACAGAATTTGAGAACATTGTAACTTCAAAGAACAGATGTGTGAGCCAAACTGTAATTAACATAAAGCAGTGTATAAGGCTCGTGTAAAATAAGATGTTTCTAACACTTCCATTTGATATTTCCATCACTTTATTATAAGCAAGTTCAGTGGAGGGGTTTGTCTTATTTGTCAGGTCAACAGTAGAGAAATGCAGTGATTTCTTTCCAAGGATGGACATCTAATAATCTTGGTTGAAGTTTCAACCTTGTTTTGAATGATTTTCCATTGAAAATGATACCTCTCTTTCAGCTCCTAGATTTCTGAGAAGTATAAAATCTTATATTTTTTTATTACCAAAGGGGAAAGGTGGGAGGAGGGATAAATTAACAGTTTCAGATTAACATATACACACTGCTATGTATAAAATATATCATCAACAAGGAACTACTGTATAACACAGGGAACTATACTCAATATTTTGTAATGACCCCTAAGGGGAAATAATCTGAAAAACAATAGATATCTATATCGACATCATCTATCAACTACAGATAAAATGGAAACTAAAGGAGGCCGATGGTGAGCGTTTCTGAACCTGAAGACTTCAATCATCTAAAGTTCGGACTCTGACTAAGGCCCAAGTCCCTTAAAGAACACACATGTACCAGTAGCTTAAAAATTCCCCAGATTGGAGTTCGGGGAGACACTGATTTGGAAAAATCCCTGGTGTTCTCCTTACATACACGGGACCTTTCCTACAGCTAAAACATGCCTGTGACACCCAGAAGATGGAACACGGTTGGATCAGGGAGATTTTGGAAAAGGCACAAAAACTCCTAATTTCCTGGTTGTTGGGTTCACCCCTCCAGCCTTTTTCCTTAAAATCTCCCCACTTGAGGATGTCAGCACCTTCAACATCCAGTTGCACAAAATTTGGAATTTTTCCAAAGGAAGAAGGGGAAGGAGGAGAAACAAGGAGAGCCAAGCCCTAAATGTTCGGACAGGAACATGTCACTCTACTTTCCAATCAGGAAGAAGAATTAAGCAAAGGCTTAGCCTGCCACCGGGAACCAGAGTAGGGCCAGAAGCAAACCAGCGGTTCTGCGGACAGCTCCCAAAAAAGCGAGTTGAAAAATGGAGGTCAGGGGCACTGCAATTCACAAACCTGCAGAGTTATAAATTATAACTATCGTCCAAAATTATATTGAGGGAAGTCAATGAACAGGATTGGAAAGGAAGGCAGAATTGCAGGAAACAGATTTCAGGAGTCAGATTCGAATAGCCCCTAAAGCACATGAAAAGCGGCCAAACGTCGACAATGATGCACAAGGCCAAAAAGAGCATATGTGTTTTTTTCTGAATAAATTCAGGAAAAAACGCATAGGCCCTCTTTGGCCAACCAAGCAAGCCGGAAATAAAATTCAGCACTACAAAGAAGTCTCACTTCCCATCGGTCAAAAGCGCCTTCCTAAAAAAGTGTAAAAAAAAAATACTGGAGAGGCCAGGGAGGACAGGGAGCATTGTTACACTGATGGTCGGGATGTAAATTGCCAATGGCGACTCTGGAGAAGGGTATGGTATTTCCTAAAACATCTAAAAAACACAGCTAGAGAGAAAGGGGCACATCCATTCATGGGCGTATAAATTGGAAAAATAAAAATCAAAAAGACACAGGCACCCAGAAGTTAAAGGGCTGCTCTGGTTACAAGAACCTCCACTTGTGTACATCTTAAATATCCCAGGGATGAAAAAAATGGTAAAGAAGTTGTGGTCCTTATGTACAATGGAATATCATTCAGCCATGAAATCAATGTCCTAAGGCTAGTAGCAGCATGATGAGTGGATTTAGGTACGACGATTCTAAGTGAAATAAGTCACACAGAAAAACACACTTATCATTAGATATCACTTAGAGAGGGAATGTAAAAACTGATACCCTTGAACTGAATTACAAAACAGAACAGAGTCACACATTTTGAAAACACACTATGGCTGCTTAACGCGAAAGGTGAGGTGGGGTGATGCATAAAACAAGGGTTTCAAATTAGCTCAGATACCGTTCCATAAACCAAATATGTAATAGACAAGACCTACTCCTTCCTCAGTGAACTGGACTCAACACCCCCTATTCACCGCACAAGAATATATCTGACTAGTAAGAATCTGAAAACCTATGTATTGATCTCTCTCTGGAAGAGAGTCAAGTGAGTGTAAAGTGGCATAAACACAGCCGTGAAAAGCAGCTAACCCCCATTTTAAAAATAAATTACCTTTAAAAACCCGTGAAACAAAGACAGGGAAAGAAAGAGAAATTCTTACAAAATTCGTTCAGGGGCTGTGATGCAACCTGGATTGACCATATCTAGACCCACAGGTGATTGAGACATAAAGGTGGGCACTCATGGGGCTGAGACTTTGGGTGAGGTTGGGTGAGCAAACGCAGACCCTTTAAAATAATACTGCGTGGTACCCATCCCATGGGTCCCAAATCTCCAGGTTCAAGGGCATCTTCCTACATTGAAAACATGCATGAGAAACCCAGAAGATGGTACACTGTCTGATCGGGAAAGGCTTCTGAAACGCACCTCATTTCTCATCTCCTTGTGCTAGGGTTCGCCTTTCCAGCCACTTTACTAGGAATCTCCCTACTTGGGGAATAAGCACCTTTAACCTCCTCTTCTCTGCAGGTTGCAATTTGTCCTGAGGATGAACGGGAAGAGGGGGAACCAATGAGAGACTAGATCTAGGTGTTGTGACAGGCACAGGTCACTCTATTTTCCCATCAGGAAGAAGAATTAACCACAGGCTCAGCATGCCCCCCGGAACCAGAATAGGGCCTGAAGCAATCCTGCGCATTTGCGGCCAGCTCCCAAAAAATCCAGTTGAAAAATGGAGCTCAGGGACACTGCAATTCACAAACCTGCAGAGTTATAAATGATAAGTCTCGTACACAAATATATTGAGGGAAGGCAATGAAGAGGATTTGAAAGCAAGGCAGAATTGCAGGAAACAGGTATCAGGAGGTAGATTCGAATCGCCTTTAAAGCACATGAAAAGGGGCAAAACGTGGACAATGATGCCCTTGGCCTAAAAGGGCATATACGTTTTTTCCTGAATATATTCAGGAAAAAACGCATACGCCCTTTTTGGCCAACCAAGCAACCTGGAAAGGCAAATCAGCGCTACAATGAAGTCTCGCTTCCCATCGTTCAAAGGCCGTGCTGAAAAAAGTGTCAAAACCAGAAATGCAGGACAGGCCATGGAGAAATGGCAGCCTTGCTACGCTGATGGGCGGGATGTAAATTGCCAACAGCCACTCTGGAGAAGTGTACGGTGTGTCCTGAAACATCTAAAACACACTGCTTAGAGAGCACAGGGCACTTCCACTCATGGGTGTGTAAATAGGGAAAACTAAAAATCAGCAAGACACAGGCACCCCAAAATTTAGGGCTGCTCTGTTGACAAGAACCTCCACTTCATGACTCCTTAAATATCCCAGGAAATATTAAAATGGATAAAGATGTTGAGGTCCTTATGTACAATGGAATTTCACTCAGCCATGAAATCAATGTCCTAAGGCAAGTAGCAGCATGATGAGTGGATTTAGGTATGACGATTGTAAGTGAAATAAATCACACAGAAAAAGACACTTATTATAAGATATCACTTATAGAGGGAATGTAAAAACCGTTACCATTGAACTGAATTACAAAACAGAACAGAGTCACACATTTTGAAAACACACTATGGCTTCTTAACGGGAAAGGTGAGGTGGGGTGATGCATAAAACAAGGGTTTCTAATTAGCTCAGATACCGTTCCATAAACCCAATATGTACTAGACAAGACCTACTCCTTGCTCAGTGAACTGGACTAAACACCCACTATTCACCGCACAAGAATATATCTGACTAGTAAGAATCTTAAAACCTATGTATTGATATCTGTCTGGAAGTGAGTCAAGTGGGTGTAAAGCCGCATAAACACAGCAGTGAAAAGCAGCTAAAGCCCATTATAAAAATCAATTGCTTTTAAAAACCCATGCAACAAAGAGAGTGAAAGAGAGAGAAATTCTGACACAATTCGTTCAGGGGCTGTGATGCAACCTGGATTTACCATATCTAGACCCACAGCTAGATGAGACATAAGGGTGGACACTCTTGGGGCTGAGAGGTTTGGTGAGGTTGGGTGAGCAAATGCAGACCCTTTAAAGTAATACTGCGTGGTACCCGTCCAATGGGTCCCAAATCTCCAGGTTCAAGGGCATCTACCTACATCGAAAACATGTACTAGAAACCCAGAAGATGGTACACCGTCTGATTGGGAAAGGTTTCTAAAAGGCACCTCATTTCTCATCTCCTTGTGCTCGGGTTCGCCATTCCATCCACTCTACTAGCAATCTCCCCCCTTGGAGAATCAGCACCTTTAACCTCCTGTTCTGTACAGGTTGCAATTTGTCCTGAGAATGAACGGGAAGTGGGGGAACCAATGAGAGACTTGCTCTAGGTTTTGTGACAGGCACAGGTCAATCTTTTTTCCCATTAGGAAGAAGAATTAACCACAGGCTCAGCCTGCCCCACAGAACCAGAAGAGGGTCTGAAGCAATCCTGCACTTTTGCGGCCAGCTCCCAAAAAAGCCCGTTGAAAAATGGAGCACATAAGCACTGCAATTCACAAACCTGCAAAGTTATAAATGATAACTCTCGTCCACAAATATATTGAGGGAAGGCAATGAAGAGGATTTGAAAGCAAGGCAGAATTGCAGGAAACAGATTTCAGGAGGTAGATTCAAATCGATTTGAAAGCACATGAAAAGCGGCAAAAGGTCGACAATGATGCCCTTGGTCAAAAAGGGCGTATGCGTTTTTTCCTGAATATATTCAGGAAAAAACGCATACGCCCTTTTTGGCCAACCAAGCAACCTGGAAAGGAAAATCAGCGCTACAAAGAAGTCTCGCTTCCCATCGGTCATAAGGGCTATGCTGAAAAAAGTGTAAAAACCAGAAATGCAGGACAGGCCATGGAGAAATGGCAGCCTTGCTACGCTGATGGGCGGGATGTAAATTGCCAAGAGGCACTCTGGAGAAGTGTACGGTGTGTCCTGAAACATCGAAAAAACACAGGTTAGGGAGCATAGGGCACTTCCACTCATGGGCGTATAAATTGGGAAAACTAAAAATCAGCAAGACACAGGCACCCCAAAGTTTAGGGCTGCTCTGTTGACAAGAACCTCCACTTCATGACACCTTAAATATCCCAGGAAAGAGAAAAATGGATAAAGAAGTTGTGGTCCTTATGTACAATGGAATATCACTCAGACATGAAATCAATGTCATAAGGCTAGTAGAAGCAAGATGAGTGGAGTTAGGTACGACGATTCTAAGTGAAATAAGTCACACAGAAAAAGACACTTATCATAAGCTATCACTTATAGAGGGAATGTAAAAACCGCTACACTTGAACTGAATTACAAAACAGAACAGAGTCACACGTTTAGAAAACACACTATGGCTGCTTAACGGGAAAGGTGAGGTGGGGTGATGCATAAAACAAGGGTTTCAAATTCGCTCAGATACCGATCTATACACCCAATATGTAATAGACAAGACCTACTCCTTGCTCAGTGAAGTGGACTCAACACCCCCTATTCACCGCACAAGAATATATGTGACTAGTAAGAATCTTAAAACCTATGTATTGATATCTGTCTGGAAGTGAGTCAAGTGGGTGTAAAGCCGCATAAACACAGCCGTGAAAAGCAGCTAAACCCCATTATAAAAATAAATTACTTTTAAAAACCCGTAAAACAAAGACAGTGAAAGAGAGAGAAATTCTTACAAAATTCGTTCAGGGGCTGTGATGCAACCTGGATTGACCATATCTAGACCCACAGCTGGATGAGGCATAAGGGTGGACAATCTTGAGGCTGAGAGGTTGGGTGAGGTTGGGTGAGCAAACGCAGAACCTTTAAAGTAATAGTGCGTGGTACCCATCCCATGGGTCCCAAATCTCCAGGTTCAAGGGCATCTTCCTACATCGAAAACATGCATGAGAAACCCAGAAGATGGTACACCGTGTGATCGGGAAAGGTTCCTAAAACGCACCTCATTTCTCAACTCCTTGTGCTCGGGTTCGCCTTTCCACCTACTTTACTAGCAATCTCCCTACTTGGAGAATCAGCACCTTTAAGCTCCTGTTCCCTACAGGTTGCAATTTGTCCTGAGGATGAACGGGAAGAGGGGCAACCAATGAGAGACTAGATCTAGGTGTTGGGACAGGCACAGGTCACTCTATTTTCCCAACAGGAAGAAGAATTAACCACAGGCTCAGCCTGCCGCCCAGAAGCAGAATAGGGCCTGAGGCAATCCTGCGCTTTTGCGGCCAGCTCCCAAAAAACCGAGTTGAAAAATGGAGCTCAGGGACACTGCAATTCACAAACCCGCAGAGTTATAAATGATAACTATCATCCACAGATATATTGAGGGAAGGCAACGAAGAGGATTTGAAAGCAAGGCAGAATTGCAGGAAACAGATTTCAGGAGGTAGATTCGAATCGCCTTGAAAGCACATGAAAAGCGGCAAAACGTCGACAATGATGCCCTTGGCCAAAAAGGGCTTATGCGTTTTTTCCTGAGTATATTCAGGAAAACACGCATACGCCCTTTTTGGCCAACCAAGCAACCTGGAAAGGCAAATCAGCGCTACAAAGAAGGCTCGCTTCCCATCGATCAAAAGGGCCATGCTGCAAAAAGTGTCAAAACCAGAAATGCAGGACAGGCCATGGAGAAATGGCAGCCTTGCTATGGTGATGGGTGGGATGTAAATTGCCAACAGCCACTCTGGAGAAGTGTACGGTGTGTCCTGAAACATCGAAAAAACTCACCTTAGGGAGCATAGGGCACGTCCACTCATGGGCGTATAAATTGGGAAAACTAAAAATCAGCAAGACACAGGCACCCCAAAGTTTAGGGCTGCTCTGTTGACAAGAACCTCCACTTCATGACACCTTAAATATCTCAGGAAAGAGAAAAATGTATAAAGAAGTTGTGGTCCTTATGTACATTGGAATATCACTCAGACATGAAATCAATGTCATAAGGCTAGTAGAAGCAAGATGAGTGGATTTAGGTACGACGATTCTAAGTGAAATAAGTCACACAGAAAAAGACACTTATCATAAGCTATCACTTATAGAGGGAATGTAAAAACCGCTACACTTGAACTGAATTACAAAACAGAACAGAGTCACACGTTTAGAAAACACACTATGGCTGCTTAACGGGGAAGGTGAGGTGGGGTGATGCATAAAACAAGGGTTTCAAATTCGCTCAGATACCGTTCCATACACCCAATATGCAATAGACAAGACCTACCCCTTGCTCAGTGAACTGTACTCAACACCCCCTATTCCCCGCACAAGAATATATGTGACTAGTAAGAATCTTAAAACCTATGTATTGATATCTGTCTGGAAGTGAGTCAAGTGGGTGTAAAGCCGCATAAACACAACCATGAAAAGCAACTAAACCCCATTATAAAAATAAATTACTTTTAAAAACCCGTAAAACAAAGACAGTGAAAGAGAGAGAAATACTTACAAAATTCGTTCAGAGGCTGTGATGCAACCTGTATTGACCATATCTAGACCCACACCTGGATGAGACATAAGGGTGGACACTCTTGGGGCTGAGAGGTTGGGTGAGGTTGGGTGAGCAAACGCAGACCCTTTAAAGTAATACTGCGTGGTACCCATCCCATGGGTCCCAAATCTCCAGGTTCAAGAGCATCTTCCTACATCGAAAACATGCATGAGAAACCCAGAAGATGGTACACCGTGTGATTTTGAAAGGTTTCTAAAACGCACCTCATTTCTCATCTCCTTGTGCTCGGTTTCGCCATTCCAGCTACTTTACTAGCAATCTCCCTACTTGGAGAATCAGCACCTTTAACCTCCTGTTCCCTACAGGTTGCAATTTGTCCTGAGGATGAACGGGAAGAGGGGCAACCAATGAGAGACTAGATCTAGGTGTTGGGACAGGCACAGGTCACTCTATTTTCCCATCAGGAAGAAGAATTAACCACAGGCTCAGCCTGCCGCCCAGAAGCAGAATAGGGCCTGAGGCAATCCCGCGCTTTTGCGGCCAGCTCCCAAAAA